>NC_085057.1:10275059-10438905 GCF_963662255.1 Cinclus cinclus
CTTCCATCCAGTCTTCCTTGAGCTTCAGAGATGTTTTTTTTTAAAAAATAGGATTTTTCCATTATGCCATCACACCTGCTTCTGTAAAGCTAATCTGTCTTTCAGTTGCTATGCCTCAGATAATATCTCCCAGGGAGCGCCGGGCAGAACAACATGATAACCTCTATAACTGTGACCAGAGAGCTCTTCTGGGGTTGCCAGAGTTAAAGAGCCTCTTGAGATGGAAAATAGTCAGCACATAGACACCAAGTCATTGGGAGCATGAAGTGAAGCAGGTAGGAGGATAGCACTGCTGATGGTGCTTGAGCAAATCCATTTCCCTGCCCAGTGTGCAATAAGGTACAGGTCACACTCTAAAAACTTCCAGGTCCTACCAAAATGTGTATGTATCCTTCAAAAATACTGATGGATTGTAAAGTTTGAAGTGCTGTTCACCACCTGATGCAGCACTTTCTTCTGCAGAATATCCTCTTGCCAGAGAAGATTCTCTCTTTTCTTTTTTTTTTTTTTAATTGCCTCTGGTCCTTCTCAGTCCTGCATAAAGGAGATACAAACTGTGACAAAGGCTTTCAGCTTGCTTATGGGCTGCCTGTGAGAGAATGTGGCAGAACTGGAATGTAGAGCCTGAAGACCATTCATCCTACCAGGAGTCTTTCTGTGGGCTCTGATAAGGTTTGATCAATTCCAGTGCTCTGTGTCTGCATTATTTAAGAAGGAATTAATTGCTCAAAACAACACGTGGTGTGGTTAAGGGACCCAGCACAGCGGCTAAATCTGTCATACAACCCAGCTCTCCTGGATGAGTCCAGGGGCCAAAGTGCACTGACAAAACTCTTAACTCCCCAGCAGCAGTGAAGCCACTCGTGAAGAGTTGCACCTCTTTGTGTCAGAGCCTTTCATTCACAGAAGATTCCATCACTTCAGTGCTGTCGCATCCAGGTAGCCCAAGGCCCTGGCAATGATTTTTTTTAAAAATGCACACTTGGAGCTGCTTCATCTCCCAGATTACCTGCAAGCTTGGTGTTATATCCCACTGCCTTTGGCCCCAACTCAGAGACCAGATGGAGAGTTTTGTTGAAGAAGCATTTTCGTATCAAAAGGGTTGGCATCAGCCCCATTGCTTGGAGGTGTTTCTCATGCTTCTGAGTCATGTTTATTTTCTTTTAGTTCTGCACATCTACTTATTTTTTAACTTCTTTGCTTATAAAGATCACTCCAAGGCTGAATGGAAAAAGCACCTAATGGAAACACATGCAAGCTAGCACGAAAGAAACCCCAGATCTTAACTGGCTTATATGTGCCAGAGAACATTTGCTCCTATAGAGCAGACCAGCTGCTCAGGAATTCTGCTAGCTTGCCTCCTAAAATACTTCTCACCTCTTGTTTTAGGTGAAGGTATGAAGTGTTTGCCCTAAGTGGGATACAGCTTCCACACAGGAGTTTCCCACTTGCCCTGCTGTTTGATTTGTATCCTGAAGCCAGAAATTTTGTAATTTTTTCTCTTTCTTAGATGGAGATGGAATTGGAGAGTTGTTCATCTTCAAATATAACTTTCTTTGAATCCTGGTGATTTTCAAAGAGCATAATCTAGCACTGAATTTCAGGGATTAATTATGGATTTCTATGGTGGAATGAGGTGGTTTTGTGGGGACTATCTTGCTTCATGTGATTTTTCCTCTAACATAACTCGGTTGGAGCAGGAGTCCTGATGCATTTCTTCCAATCTTTGTGCAATACAATTTTGGCAACCAGTGAAGCTATGGGCATTTAATTCAAGATTTCTTCTCCTTGCCAGATGTGAAGTACCTTTCTCCTCTGATCTGTGCTGTATTCATTGTCATGATCCCTCTCTGGGTTGCTATTGCCAAGCAAAGTCCTTCCCTGGCCGAAGTCCTGAAGTCTGGGTGGCAGCCAGTTATTGTGGCCATGAGCATCAGCAGGTAAAGGAGGCACTGCTCCCAGCCCAGCCCTGGGCTCACTTAGAAGGCCACCAAAGGTGACACTGGGAGGGACAGCAGAAGGGTATTTGCCTAGAGCTCCTCAGCCACTGGTGATTCTCCAACAGGCTGCAAGGAAGCAGATAAGGAGCCCCCAAAGGACTGGAAAAATCAAATCATTCTGTCTCACTGGCACATCCACACAGCACATGGGTGAAAGCCAGGAAACTGAGAGCACAGATGATGATCACCACAAATTGTCAGGATTCAACCTCATTCTTATCCAGCTGTAAAGAGAAAATGCTGGTAAATGTAGAGCCAGGTAGTTCATTTTTCCTGTGCTACATCTTTCAGCTGAGATCTAGAAGAGAATTGAAAAAAAAAAACTGCTAAGGCCAGTATAGGAGTGTAACAAAACTTTGTGGGAGGATGACAATGCTTTCCAAACTAAGGCCAGTTTTGCTTGGGGGTGGGCAAGGAGGTCATCCTGAGCTCATTTTGCCAATAACAAAATCTGAAATGTTTTCTCTTGGTGGAAACTGAGCTGTAAGAGGAGAACATGGTGAACAGTCCAGCCCTGATAATGAAAACTATGCAGTAACCCATGTCATTGTGATATTTTCACAGTGTAGGAATTGCCCTGGGAAAACATTGGTCCAACCTCATTTCCTGTCCTTTTCTTAACAGCATTGGTGGGCTCATCCTGGACAAAACTGTAACTGACCCAAACTTTGAAGGCATGGCAGTTTTCACACCTGTGATTAATGGTAGGTTGGGTATGGGAGTTCTGTGCATGCTTTTATTTACACCTCCCCTTCCTCCCAAGGGTTCTGGCCAATCCACCATTGTCCCTAAACAGAGATCAGTATTCAAGTCTCTGCTCCCATCATGAGTGGTAGTGAAGCTACTCCCATCATGTTCCTGCTTATGTTTTGAAGTGTCTCTGAAGTAAAAGAACAGTGAAGACAGAGCTGTGCAAAAAGGTTAACAGCATCTCTGAGAGCTACACTGACACTTTTCATAAAATCAAACCTACTGGGATGTCACAATAAATCCATTTTCCCTTGTTTCCTCCCCTCCACTCAGTAATTTGTGCAGTGCAATCATCCCCTATACAGATTGTTGATAAATATTAATAGAATAAGATTATATATGTGTATTTTTCTAAAAGATTGTATATATGGATTTGATTTAATGGGATTTATATATATATATATATATACCTCAACATATTTTGTGTGTATATTTATATTTATAGTCACAGTACTTTTATACACACACCTATCAGTACAAGATGCTGGGGATCCTGGTATCAGTGAAGAACCACTAGATTATTTTTCTGCTATTATAACATTCTTGTAGGACGTGCCCATTCCAAGGGAAATTCAGGTTCCTAGGGCCTCATGACACCCTCAAAGCGTGATGTCCTGTTTGCAGTGCCAGAGGTGTCACTCAGCTGCCACCCTCCTGGATCTGCACAAACCCTTTCCAGCACAGTTAGTCAAGGAGCCTGCTTGGGAAAGTCCACAGCCATTTATTTGAGCAAAGATAGCTCCAGACATGGCTCTGTGGGGACAGGTGACCTGTTTGACAGAGCTGCTGGCACAGTTGTGCAGTGCTCTGTGTCTTTGCACAGGCAGCTCTTCACTCTGCATGTGCAAAGTGTGGCAGTGCATGGCTCAGACAGGTCCCATCTTGAGCTACAGTGAGACAGCCTGAGTATTTCACTTTGATTCCCATCTGGAAAATCTCACATTTAATGATGATTTCTTCTGCAAGGAAGGGAAAGCATGAGAAGCCTGTAGCATCTGGTCCACCATTATCTTTTCTGTGGCATTTCCACCCTGAAAATGCTTAAGGTGGTGAAAGTCGGCTACACAGATCATTATCCTGCTATTTTCTACTGGAAAATGTAGCTGTTTTTTCATGTTTTCTACAATTAATCAGTCTGGAAGGAATTAATTTACTTTAATTAGCTAACATATTTGGGTTCTAATTTGTTCTCATGATTCCTTCTCGTTTAACAAGTGTGTAGGTACCTTCAGACAGATATATAATCACTCTCTGTAATGTTTTGTTGTCTTTTAAACAATAATGGTTCTCTGAGTGAGTAAATCCAAGAAGTGGCCATGAGCAGCATCTGCACTGCTTTCCCCAGATGTTGCTCACAGACTGTGTCAAACCAGGTGCAATTATATCATTTTCAGAGGCCATGTGGCATTTACATCCAGTGCTGGAGAGAAGGGGAAAATGTTTTCAGTCAGCAGTCAGAAGAATACAATTACTGGAAACTTCCTGGTTTTTAGAAGCTGTTCCTGCAAAGTGGATAGTGCAGCACCACTTGGGATGCAGGGATCAGGTTTTCTCTTCCTCTCACCACTGCTCTCAGTAAATGCAGGTGGACTCACCATAGGCCAGGCTTTGGACTGATGTTTCCTGCTGTGGTGAAGGTGATTTACAGGTTTTCTGTGTTTTGTCCTCACAGGTGTTGGAGGGAATCTGGTGGCCATCCAAGCTAGCAGAATTTCTACATTCCTGCATTTCTGGAGCATGCCTGGAGTTTTGCCATACAAGATGAGGCAGAACTGGCCCAACCCATGCACCACCTTCTTCTCATCAGGTAGACCCTGAACCCTTGGTGTCCATGTCATGGCAGCTAGCTCCCTTCCCTGGTTGGTGAAGGACTGTAGGTCTCAAAGCTAGAACTTTCCCCTTCCACAGAGAATATTCAGATCAGAGAGGAAGCATCTTTGCAGTGAGCAGCATGAAAAAAACGCTTATGGCATATTTGCTCACCGGCATGCAAAGAAAGCAGCCTTCAGGGAGCACTAAAGAAAGTAATTGAAAAAGAATCTTAGATTTGATCTAACACAAAGCCATTTTAATGGCCAGCCCAGAGCCATCACCTGTGGACAGAGCAGTGAGTAGACCATAATCTTGCTGAAAATCAGCAATTCCTCCATCTTCAGCACTGGAAATACTTAAACATCAGCAAAACTCAGTTTTGGGTTTGTTGTCTTTGTAGAGCTCTTCTTGATTTTCCCTGTTAGGTTGAGAGTTAGTGCTAGATTAAACTATAAACTGCGAAAATCTGTTGCAGTGAGGCAGAGCAGAAGTTGTGGGAGACAGAGAGCAGCTGAGAGGAGTGCAAGCATCAGAGTGGATCAGCATGGAGCACAAAGCCTTTGGCATGTAGCTTTAGTGCTAGACAAAGCTGTTGGGCTGATCCTGCAGAGGCTTCCTGTGTCTGTGTGATCTCGAGAAGGCATTAGCAATGTGGTCGGTGGCAAGGGGCAGCCCCAGGTTTATGCATTAAAATATGCCCTGTGTCCTGTCCTCCCCTCACCCTCTGCAGCTGCATTACCCCCATTTCTGTCTCTGTGCTCTGCAGGGGTGAATTCCAAGTCAGCCCGTGTCCTGTTCCTCCTGGTGATCCCAGGACACCTCGTGTTCCTCTACACCATCCATCTGCTGCAGGGAGGCCACACGTCCCTGTCCTTCACCTTTGTGATGTTCTATCTGGCTGCTGCTTTGCTGCAGGTAAACCCCAAACTCTCATCCGAAAGGAATCAATCAGATAACATAAAACCAGCATTCTCCAGGTTAAAAAGGAGTCACAGTAAAACATGCAGCAGCAGCCTCTGTTTCCTGTCATTTCAGGTGTGCTTCTACCAAGAATCATGTACATTCTGTAGGTCCAGTAATACTTCACCCAAATTGCCAGCCTCTAGTTTCCCACATGAGCACAACTGTGCTTTAGGGTGAGTGAGTGATCAGGCATGAGAGGAGGAAAAAGTTCTCAACATCCACTGAGCTGCAGTGAGTGTTCAGAGACACACTTAGCAAGGAAGTACCTTATTTTAAAATGCTCACTCCTTGAGTCTCTAAGCTCCAATTTCCAGGCTGCTACTAGTCACCCCAGCAAGGGGCAAGTGAAGAGCAGTGAGCTCCAGCCAGCATGTTTCCCCACCCATTTTGGAAACCACTGTCACATATTATGGTGAAGACCTAGGGGATCCCTCTGGGCAGGGCCATGTGGGTAAAAAACAAAGGGAAAGTCCAGGCTCTGAACAGTTCATCTTCAAAAGTAGAAGTTCCTGGTAGAGGCAATGGGCAGGTTATCTGATTGGTCCTATTTGTTCCCTTTTGCTGTTTTCCCTACCCTCTAAACTTTATTTTTCTCTCTCAGAAATGCATGTGGCTGTTGCCTGAACTCACAGAGGCTCTGACTTCACTTGCCCTTTTAAATCAGTGATTCATTAATTTGCATGATGAGGTGGCTGACTCTCACTTTGCCTTACAAGCAGCCTTGTGTTTGAGGGTGAATTCCTTGTGTAGGTAAACAATCAGTTTTTCTCGACCTTTGCACAACCCTAAGCCCAGCAGCACAGCCACAGTTGCAAAGGAAAATATTTATTCTTCTCTTTATGCATCGAGGTAACTCCTTGACCAAAGCCAAGCATGAAAATATGAGAAATAAATGACAGCATAAAGAGCAGCATCCCAGCAACACCAGTGACCCCGAAAGATTCCCATAGAGACCAGTGGAGGAGAACACATTCAGCCTGGCCCTTTTTCCCCCTCTGTTATACTTTATAAAGAAAGACAGAAAGAAAGAGGGTTGGGGGGAAAGTTTGGTCAGTTGGAGGAAGGCCAAGATCAGAGGCCCAGAAAACATGACCTCAGAGGAGTGATTGAATGGACTGGGGTTAACTAGTACAAAGTAGAGAGGCTTGAGAAAAATCTGGTTAACAGCCTTGAAACTACCAAATTTCTGTAGGGAGGGACAGAATAACATTTGCTATGTGGTCACTAGGGGAGGAAACATGAAATAGTGGATTTCAAATGGAAAAGGGAAGATTTATGTTAGGCCTTGGGAAAAACAAAAATGGAGGAAAAAAGCCATGGGGATGATTGCTTAGAGCGTGGCATCTTCATCTCTGAGGGTTGTTTAGCACAAGTTAAACAAATTTTCCATCATGGAAAATGTGGATGTATTTGATCCTGAATTGAGGAATAAGAATGATCTATGTAAAACTCTCGAGTTTCCAGACAGGTTTTGTTTCTGTGATTCTGTTATTTAATTTACTTCCCCCATCTCTCCTCCTCCCTTTCTCCCAACCCAGCTTGCAGTTTTCACCTTTAGAAATGCTGCCTCAGGCTTTGGTTCCTGATGTTCTGTGGTCTCCCATGGAGGGACCACAGATGTGGGGTGCAAATTCTCTCTCCCTTCTTAATTCAATTAACCTGACAGTCTTTAATCTTTAACCAAAGTATTTTTTTTCCTCCATCTGTTCATCAGAATTGGGAATGAAATAAGAATTAAAAGAAATCACAACAAAGATTTTTAAACTGTTGGGATGAAAAAAAAGATTTATTTTTTTAACATGTCAGTTCTGCTTGGGGTAGCTTTGATATAAAAACTGCCTCAAACTCCAGTTGTCCACTGAGACTTTTAGAAAAAACAAAGCAGACATGATCTGAATTTCTAATGGAAAAAAGAAGGATGAAGAGAAAAAAGTCTGGCTAAGAACTTGTCCTTTGGGGTTGCCTGCATATCCACAGGAACCCCTCACCTGGTAGAGTGAGTGGGAGCACTCCCATTCAAGGCACAGGAATAGGAACTACATCTTTGGGAGATGCTTTTGCTGTGGCCAGGCTCTGCTTTGGGCAGGCAGTGCTGGTCAGCTGTTCAAGCAGGGTCTCCACACTTGGGGCTGGCAGCAGAGGGCTGTGGCACTGTGGGTTATGTGATGTTAAAGAGCAGGGGCCAGCTACACCCATCCCATCCCATCCCATCCCATCCCATCCCATCCCATCCCATCCCATCCCATCCCATCCCATCCCATCCCATCCCATCCCATCCCATCCCATCCCATCCCATCCCATCTCCTCAGCTCTCTGGGGAAGGGGTGAAGGCTCAGTGACCTCTGTTGGCCCTGGTACCCTGGCCATGGCCACACGACTTTGGCTGTGAGCCCAGGGTGGTCTGTTGCCTTCCTGCTGCCTCACAGCAGGGCCTGCCTTCCCTCTCTCAGGTGGGGATCCTGCTCTACGTGGCTGACCTGATCGTGCGCCTGATGTGGAGGAAGGCTCTGGACCCGGACAATTTCTCCATCCCCTACCTCACTGCCCTGGGTGATCTCCTGGGCACTGGATTCCTGGCCATCTGTTTCCGTCTCGTTTGGCTCATCCACGGCACAGATATGAACCTGGGGAACTGAGAGTCCATGTGCTGCTGTCATCCCTCGTGTGACATGGTGCTTTCCTCTGGGGCACTGGGGGACCTGGCTATCAGTGCTGGGTCTCCCCTGCCATCCCAACACCCCTCCCGCCCTTCCCGTTGTGCCTTAAAGACAGGCTCACCCGTCCCAAGGAATCAGCACCGCAGACTTGTGCCCTTGCAAGTGAGCAAGATCATTCTGAGAAGCACCTGCTGCTCACACCTGCACCTGGCAAACAAGGCAACAAGGAGCATTTGGGGCACTGGGAAAGGAGGAGCGTTTGGGCCGTGGTCTCAATCCCCAGCACTGACACAGCCCCGAGGCTGCTCCAAAGCCTGCCGAGGTCACTGCGTCCGATCCTGCAAGTGGATGTTGCAGCCCCTCCATCGGACTCTGACTTTCCATCAAGGGGAATTCTTTATTCACCCCAGTTTTCTGCTGCTGAACCCCTGGAGTAGCAGAGCAACCAGGTCTTTAAACTTGTCTGCTCTCGTTTGCTCAGAGGCATAGGATCTGAGGCAGTGAGCTGCTGGCTCATGCCCAGCAGGAGGTTATCTAGGGATACCACCTACCTGCCCTGACAGCATTGCTGGTGCCTGACCAAAAAGCTGGTTAGATTGCATTTTGGGGGCAGGAAGATTTGTTTTTACGGTTTATGAAATGTCCAGTAGTTACAATGTTTATAGAAACACACGCATAAATAAAGTGGGTAAAAGAAAAAGAAATGCTCTGTATTTGCGAGTTGCTTTTTTCTTGCCATGACTCTGCCTGTTTCTAGTTCTAACTTGTCAGGTAGAACTTCTTTCTCATCCATTCAGGGTTGGACGACACAATTTTAATAGGGCTTCAGGAAAATCAGTGTTTCTTAACCAAGAACTTTTTGCCACCCACATGTTTCAGGTTAGAATTAAAGCCTCTCCCACAGTCACCATTAACAATTGCTCTGGAATGAATCCAGAAGCTTCCTGCGTTGGTCTGGGTGATGATCAGGCACAAGGCTGTGGCCAGTGACTCCTCAGGTCCTTGCTCCAGAGTGGCAATCTGGTGCTACCAGGGACATGTCAGGGAGGCTTCTGGGGCTGAAAGCAGCCAATTCTCGCTGAAGCTGAAGAAGCAATAGAGTCCTCCAGACAATAAGATGCTGAAAAGTCAGGAGCTGAGGACACGGATCAAACCTTTGAAAAATGTCACTAGGCCTCACCTTTATTAATTATCTGCCTTCTCGTCGGAGAAAGGAAAAGGGGAGGTCAAGTTCCTCGGTCTGCTGGCTGACAGATGCCTTATTCAAGGACCTGCCAGCTCTAAAACACTTGAATCTCAGCTGTGTTGGGTGCCTGCTGGCCTTGGGTGTTTCCTTGCTCCCAGTTCTGCTCTGGTGTCCCAGAACCACTGCAAAGCTGGGCCCCTGCATGGGCTGGCTGAAGGTCCCTAACAGCAAAAGCTGAGCAGCTCTGGGCTGCCAGCCACAGGGAAAAGCACTCCCTGAAAAAAAAAAAAAAAACAAAAAAAACCAAACAAACAAAAAAAAAAAAAAAAAAAAAAAACCAAAAAGAGCTGTTGCCTCCCCTTTCTCCAACCTTCCTCTTCCTTTTTTTTTTTTTCTTGAAGGACAAATTGCCTGGTGCTGCTGAGCAGGAGGGAGTGTGCACAGCAGCTCCCTGGCAGGGAGGTGTTGGCAGGCGAGGCACACACTGCCCTGGCTCGGTGTCACTGTCACTGTCACTGTCACTGCAGCCTCTGTGCTGCCAGCTCTGCTCAGACAGGGCACCCATGGGTGACAACTGCAGCAGCAGCAGCTGAGGGCCTGTGGGGAAAGAAAAGCATCTGACAGCCAGTCCCAGTTTGAGGGGTCCCCTTAGAGGATATGTATGGATACATTTTAATAACTTCAGTTTAGTGCTTTACTTTAAAGCTTTAATAATAGCTCAAATTTGGCACAGGCTTGAGCAATCGTGGCAAATAACTCCTCCTGCCTCAACACCCTGTTTCCTCCTCCTTGCTGCATTGTCCCCACCACCTCAGAGAGGTCCTCTCTGGAGCTTGGTGCTTTGGCTGCTCTTGTGAATCAGGTAAGGCTGGTGCTAAAGCCAAGCTGCTGGGGACAGCCCAGCCTTCTACATGTGAAACTTCTTCTACTTTTCTCTTAACAGCACAGATTTGCCCCTCTTTCCTCCAATCCTGCAGAAGAACTAGACAGGAGCCAGTGAGTGGTGCAAGGGACCCCAGTCACACTCCTCCAGCATCAAATCCCAGTGCTCAGTGCACGGGTGCTTCTCTGCTGTGTCCTTGCAGCAAAGCCCTGGCACTGGCATGTCCCTTCATTGGGGGATTTCTGAGTAGAACCCAGCTTAATCTGGTTGTCACTGTTGACAGAGGACAGGGACGGGAACACGTAATGGATGCCATCTGTGTCCTACTTGTGGACAAAGGCTGAGCCAAGGTGACCTACACTGCACCTTACCTGTGCTGGGCCTGGGGGCTCTGCCCTTGCAGGAGGCACTGGGGCTCAGAGGTGAGGTGGGGAAATGACAGAGGGCACAGCAAGATGTGCTGCTATCCAGGGCACCCCTTGGTGGGCAGCCAAGCATCAGCCTCATGCCTGTGCACTTAGTGCAGGGAATGCACTAAAGAATTAAAATTGCTTCCAGCCCCAAGAGAAATGATATAACCAAAGGAAATGGTTTCAATAAACAGAGATTTTTTTTCCTTTTTTTTTAAGGGCAGTGAGAGGCTAGTTATTTGGCTGCTCAGCCTGTTTACTCTTTCTCTTTCCTCTTTTTTTCTTCTCTGTGCAAATGAGAAAGGGCCTTTGCTAATAAAGCTTATATGTAGCCCTGGAGCAGAGCTTGGATCAGCATTCCTGCAACTCCATCTGAACTTGGTCCTCTAAGAAAGCACCCCCAGCCCTTCCAGTGAGTGGGCAGCACTGCTTTGTCCCCTGGCACCATCCATCCCAGCAGGGCCAGAAGTCCCTGAGTTGTCCAGGCATCCTCCCTTTTCCCTCCCCTTTAAAGCAGAAATTTGATGCTTAAAAACCTGCAGGCTCCTCAGCTTCTAAGAATTTTAAGTCCATCACAGCAGGCTCTACCTGTTTTTATACTCCCTGTGGTGTTGTGTTGGAGCAAGTTGAGAGAGGAGATTTGGGGAGGGGGTTGTTTGCCTCCCTTTTCCTCCACAAATCTGAGTTTCAGAACACACTTGTGTGGGTAGCAGAGCCCAGACAGGGTGGGGACATCTCACAGTCATTTCTGTCTTCAATCTAACCCAGCACAGAAATCACTGCCAGCAGTGGGCCTGGCTTCTCTGCTGCTGTGTCTGTGTCATTACTGTGCCCAGCTGTTCACTGGGCTGGACCCACCCTGCCAGAGTCACCAGCACCTCAGTTTCAGCTGGCAGTGACTTTTATTTATATTTACTCCTCACAGCTCCCAGATAAGCAATAGCCTTAAAAAGGGAGGAGGTGGAAGAAGAAGCTTCTTGCTGCTCTTCTCCTTGGCTGCTAACCTGCCACTTTGGGCTCAGTGCTGGTCCTAGACTGAGAAACCCATCCAGTGCTGTGAGATGCTTGTGGAAGGCTTATCTCGTTGTAACCTTTAGAGGGAATAAACAAAAATGTGGAGTGTTAGCATAGAATGAGATTGGCTATTTTTGAACCTCGTGCAGCCATCAGCCAGCTGATCTAGACTCCAGTAGTGGGCAGTGAAACAATATATATATTTTTTTTTTTTAATATCTCATGGTTTTATTTCCCACTGCTGACATCAGCCACTAGCTGTCCCCCAATAAACTAAATCTCAGGTTCATGTTAGTGTTGTGGGATGGGGGCTGAGGAAGAGAACTGGAGTTTGGGAGGGGGTGGGTGCCTGCCCTGGACCACCACAAGTGTTGGAGTGCTGGGGTGGCTGCTGGGAGCTTGGGGAGACCCCAGCTGAGCTAGGGAGGAAGGTCAGTCAGGGGTTCCCCCATTCCTGGGTGCAAAAGGTTTTTTCTTTGCAGGCAAAGGGGCTGTCACCATCTGTAGATGCAGATGGGAACAGCAGTTTGTTTTCAGAGATAGTCAAATCATTTCTTTTTCACCCCCCACTGCTTCCACTCACTGCCTCCATCCTAACACAGTAATTTTCCAGAAACTCTCTGTAAGATGGAGCTTCTTTAACAGGGACAAGCGAAGTGCCAGCCAGCAAACAGTAAGTCTGAAAAGCCTTCTTCAAGGGAGACGCTGCTTCCAAGACATACTTGAAGACACTTTTTTCCCCCTCTTCAATGAAAGTCTATTTAATCCTCCAGCTGGTAAACAACCCAATCTGTGGTGCACAGGAAAGTCTGGAAGGAAACCTCCTGATCATTGCAGCTCCTTTTTGTTCCAGTGGAAGGAGAAACTCAACAGCTCCACATGGGCCATGAGGGATGGGGCCAGCAGCTCTGTAGCACAGAAAACCCACAGAGAGCCCACCACACTGGAAAGCTGGAACTGCTGGAGGCACCTGGAGGAAGGGTCTGGCTCTTCATTAACTCCTAAGCCACGCTGGACTTTGGCAAAGCTCAACAGTGCAGCAAAGGAAGGTACTCTCTCTTTTATGTTGGGGGGATACGAGTATTTCTATAATAAATGCCATGGTGTATAGACACACATATATAGACATACATAAGCCAAATTATAACCATATACAAATGTAATTGCTCAATATATAGTACATAGATTGACCCAGCAGTAATTCTATTATACAGTATAATATAATCATTATTTTCATTGTATATTTGTGCACACATGCTCCAAGAGAGCCCCCAGTAGCCTTGGGCCAGACTCCAGGACCAATCTGATTCATTTAATCTCTTGTCCTCAAGCTCTGGAGCCTGAGGCCAGGGTGGGATCATTCCAGGAGGCTGGGGGGACATTACTAACACGATCCTCTCTTCAGTGAGGCCAGGACTGGCACCTTCTGTGGTCACATTCCCTGCTCAGAGAGGAGTGCTCGGCAGGGCCGAGGGGATGATGTCCTGCCCTGCTCCTGGGAGGAGACCCCAGGCGTCCCCTTGTAGCTCATGCTCTTGCTGCACATCAGCCACTGCCACGTTCCCACTTTCAAGTGGAGGATAAAACCAAATCCAGTTACACTTCAGAGATGGCCCAGGCCTCCTTGATAATTTCTCCTCTAAAAAGAAAAAGGGATGCAGTTTAAAAATGCCAACCAATCGGGAGCTCCCAGAGAAATTGTTCCCAACACCCATACAGGGTATTCCACCGCCTGTAGTTGGGATCACTGGTCACACGGGGTCCTCCGAGCTCCGTCCTGCTCCCGTTCTCCAGCTCTTTCGGTTGAGTCGGACCGGCAAGAGTCGGACCGGCCCCGCAGCATCCCGACCCCACAGCATCCTTACCCCGCAGCATCCCGACCCCACAGCATCCCTGAACTGCAGCATCCCGACCCCACAGCATCCTTACCCCGCAGCATCCCGACCCCGCAGCATCCCTGCAGCGCAGCATCCCTGAACCGCAGCATCCCGACCCCACAGTATCCCTGAACTGCAGCATCCCGACCCCACAGCATCCTTACCCCGCAGCATCCCGACCCCGCAGCATCCCTGCCCCGCAGCATCCCGACCCCACAGCATCCCTGCCCCGCAGCATCCTTTCCCCTCAGCATCCCGACCCCACAGCATCCCGACCCCGCAGCTCACCGACTCTGGTCCCGCAGCTTCCCTTCCCCACAGCAACCCGTCCCACAGCATCCCGACCCTGCAGCATCCCTTCCTCGCAGCATCCTTCCCCACAGCATCCCGACTCCAGAGCTGGCCCCAGAGCATCCCGCTCCCAGCAATTAGGCTTTGGCACGGGCTGAGCGATTCCTGTCCCGGAAAGCTCCAGCCCAGGCTGAAGGTGTTCACTTCAGAAATACAAAGTGCCTCTTTTCTGTTTGCATGGTTAGATTTTCCTTTGGAAAGCTTTGGATTTAAGCAGAGAGGAAGCCAAGGGTATGACCTAAGTGGTTTGGATTGTGGATGCAGGCTGTTGGGATTTTATAGAAACAGCCCAAAGGTATTTCTAAAGGTCCTACATGGCCCCAAACCACACCTTTACAGGGTCCTGACTTCTGAAGCTCATGGCCAAGGCTGCAGGGCTACCTTTGGTCCATTCTTGTGTGGCTGGGCTGTTGCTTGGGTCAGTGGGTCAGATCTGATGAGGATGCCAGGACAGGCTGTCAGTCAAACAGCCATTCACAGCTGGGACCACCTCCCTATTGCCACTGTTGAAGATTAGAAACCACCTGGCTGAAGAAAACAAAGGCCAGAGGTTTCTATTCCCTCACTTGCACACCAAAGAAAGCTCAAAGGAGCTCCCAGCCAGACATATTTAGATATTGTCTAAACACCCACAGACAGCACAGCTGGGAGTGAGTGTATCTGTCCTTACCACTCACTGTGCCATCAGCTCTTCAGAGGTACTGGCAGGGAACATTATTTTGGAAAGATAAAAACAACCATCCATCAAAAAACCCATCCCTTTATGACCCTGCATGTGACCCCAAATTTTGATTCATGACCAAAAGTGATGAAAAGATCTTGCAGTGATTTGAACAATGATTTTTCCAAGCAGAGGCAGCTCTAAGCAGGGAACACGAGACTCCTGAGAAAGCAGGAGGAATGCACTCCAAGCCTGAATGCTGCAGATGAAATTTGTTGCATCATATAATCTGTTTTTGTGCTTTGTGTTTCAGCTAGACAGGGAGGTACCAAGACAGCATGAGAAAGGCCATTTCTTCAAGATCTCCAGTGCAGAGTGGGCAAATCATTCACAGTGCTAGGATCACCAGCAGCTTCATTTACTTTTCTTTTTCATTGCTTTGCTGAAGTAAATTTCCAATGGAGCAAGCAAGGAGGGAGTGTCAGCATACAGATGCCAGTCAGAGGCAGAGAGGAAAAAGGTTAAGATATAACAGCTGAAAGTTGTTAGATGGAAACACCATTCTTTTACAGATACTGAGAGCACTGTGGTTTTATAGAAACTCCCATTGTATTGCACTAATAAGTCAAGTGTTTGCAGCCAAGCCAGCAGACACACTCTACAGCATCTATTACCAGTGTGTTTATTTACAAAGGCAGCCAGCAAGGAAAAAGTCAAACAGAAAAGAGGAAAGACTGAAATATAGACTGGTTTTAATTTAAAATCCTAGGGCTCAGTTTGTAATTTTCTTTTGTGTTTCACCCTCTCCTCCCTGTTTTTTCTTCAAGGAATGATTATCCAAAGGCAACCAGGCAAAAGACTGTTTCCCTTTAGGTGTCTCTCTCCTTGTTTTTATCCTCAATTTTTTCTCACAAACACACACAGACTTTTCTGGCCTCCCAGTACAACATTACATCTCCATTACCACAACAATCTCCCGCATCCCAGCCCAGTGCTCCCCTAAACTCTATGTAACTTTTATAAAGGGGCTGCACACAGGAGCAGCCCATGCTGTCATGGGAAGAGAAGCCAGCACTGCCCTGCCTGACCAGCGAGGCCATGGGCAGGACACTGGGGATGATGTGATTTCATCAGAGCAGACACCAGCACCCAAGCTGTCTGTATGGCTTTACAACTGTTAGCACCTGCTTTCAAAAAATGGGAGGTGTGGGGCCTGGATTTAATGGATTTGACCAAAAATCCAGAGACATGCACACACAGGCACTGAATGCTCTGCTGTGGTAGTTCAGGGGAAAGCACTGAGGGACCTACTGCAAGCCTTTCCTCTCTATATTAGGAGTATTTTGCACCTCAACTGAGAACACATGGAAGGAGAAGAACAAAAAATCCCTCCAGGGATAAAAATGTAGTCAGAGTAACACACCTCACCTTCGTGCCTTAATGTCCCCCTCTGTAGCAGATGGTGTGGGAAATGGGATGAGGACAGAGGACAACAAGACAAAAAGAAAAGGTGGGAGCAGTTTTAAATAAAAGGAAAAAAGTTACATTAAATTATTGCTTTATTTCTGATTCTATGCAAGTCTCTGATACACTCCACTCTGACCCCTGAGACTCAATGTCTGCCCCCAAACAGCCCAGTAAGGAGGAGAAAGACCTGAAGGGATCCTGCCCGAAAGAGAAGCCTTCCCAAAATTTTGATCTACAGAGGAATCTCTTAGTTAAAAGAAAAACCCCAGGCAAGGCAAGAAGCGTCCAGTCCCACCACCATTCCCTGTAGATATTGAAGGCTGGGAGGGAAAATGAAGGAGAAGTTCCAGCCCCAGTGTTTTGAGAAGTGTTCTTCCTCCAGATCACGCATGAACAAGGCATCAGGAGGTGGAGCAGACCCTAATACAAGGGCACAGGTAAGAAGTCAACCAAGAGATGAGCACAAGGTAGGAGGAGAGGAATTGTGGCGAGACGAGAGTTATCCAGCTCTCCCTCACCTCTTCCCCTGTAGCCCCCACCTCATCGGATGCGGAGGTACGAGGGGATAGAGTAATTGAATAGCAAGTAGTCCATTTTGTATAAATTAAAGAGTCTTCTTTGGTAGAAGGGGCTAATGTCCTGGAAGAACTGGGCTGTCATGTCGTCTGTCGTCCTGGTGGTCTTGGATGAAGCCGGGAACTTGACGCTCGCGTCGGCCCCCACCAGCTGCAGGATGTAGTTGGCATCTTCAGCCAAGGTCTCGTACTTGCCCACCACATCGTAGTGGATGATGCAGGGGTGGCACAGCGAGTGCACCCGCTCCCAGTGCTCGTTGAAAGGCTCCTCCTGCTGCGTCCGTGGGTCCAGCAGGTAGTACACGAACTCCTCGAAGCGCACGTCGTCCCCCCGCTCCAGGGCGCGGTCGCTGGGCTCCCGCCGGTGCCGCTGGATGATCTTGGTCCCGTAGCGCTTGTGGAAGGCCGTGTTGTAGCTGAGAGTGAACTTGTTGCGATAGGCAGAGACCAGGCGCTCCAAGGGCTCCCGCACGAAGACGAACTTGAGGTAGCTGCGCAGGCGGTAGTTGATCTCGGGAACGCTGTACTCGGACAGGGTGCGCAGGTTGGAGGGGACGTGGGCCTCGTGGGCCGGGATTTCCAGCGGGTCCTGGTACTTGCCTTGCCCCGTCAGGACCATCATCACCCGCTTCCAGTTTGTGCAGGCCACTTTGGGCACGTAGCAGTAGAGCAGCCCGTGCGTGTCATCCACCACCAAGTGCCGCAAGTCATCCGGCCGCAGGAGACGCCGCTTGCGGGTGTAACGGCTGCAGATGTTGCTCAACATCTCCCGTCTCTGCTGGTGAACCGCCTGCAGGGACGACTGCTCAAACTGGGGAGAAAAGACCCAACAGAGATGGTCACCAGCCTGCCCAAGCTGACTGTGGCTTACACACGACACTTGGCATACATTTGTCCCCACGGCCTCCCCTTTGCTGGGTTGGTCAGTCACCCACGTGGGATTTTGGAGACAGCACTCACTTTGAACACAACTTGATTTGGTGCACGTAATCCTTGGACAGGCTGGCGTCAAAAGAAAGGGCAAAATGTGATGAGGAGCTGGATGAGGAGAAAAGTTGAAGGGGCTGAGGGAAGAACAGGTGGTGCAGAGAGGGTCAGTAACAGAGTATTTTCTAAAAGCAGACACACACACTGGGCTAACGTGCTCCCTCATACCAGTCTGGGGGGATGCATGGCTTCAGGGACAGAAATCACAGCCCGTTTGCTGGCACAGGGTCCTGCACACCTCCTGCTGCTATGGGGCATTGCTGCCTCACACTGACACCCACACGCATGTGCTTGCTGCGAACACCCAGCCAAGGGCAGAAACGTGGCACGCACATTTGGGCATGCTGGATGGAAACGGCCTGGGTGTCCTGCCAAGGAAAGGCAAATGGAAATGGTCTCTAATGCTGATGATCAAACCCTGGTGAGCAGGAGGGGAGCTGGAGATGAGATGGGGTGGCAGGTGTGATGGAGAGGAGCAAGGGGCTGAGTAGGTGGTGCTGGGGCCCTTCCTGAGGGCTTTGGGTTCCTTCTCCTGAGGTACTTCTTCCACTTCTTCCAGTGCCTCAGCTCTGGTCACAGTTTCCTTTGGCTGCTGGGATAAGGAACCAACACATGGTCCTTTAACCCCTCTGACCCTTGCTTCAAGAACTGGCAGCTGCTGCACTGGCTTACCAAAAGCCCAGAGTCCCTTAACCCCTGACCCAGCTGAAAACCCCTTGCAGATCTGGGGACATGACCTTTCCTGTCATGGCTTTTGTCAGAAAACCCAAAATGTCATTAGAACATCTGGGGAAGGAAACCATTTCCAGGAAGTCAGAAGGGGAAGGTCCCCTCCTCCTCCTGCCCACTATATCCCTGTTCTGCTCACAAGGGTTGGGAAATATCGTGTTCCTCACCGCTGGGAACATCCACAGCCTTGTCTGGGAACGGCGGCACCAAGCACCCGTGAACCTGGGGTGGCCCTGACCCCGCAGGGCTATGGCTTTACTGCCATGCAGTGACCACCATGTCCCAGCACCACGGTGGCTCTCACTTTGGGGCTGTAAAGACAGTCCTCCCAGTGTCAGAGGTGCCGCAGCAAACAGCTCTGCAATTGCACAGATGTGGCAAGCTCCAGATGAATGGCAAGGGCAGGCTCGGTGCCTAGGTGGCTGCTGAGAGCTGTCAGTGCCCAGGCATGATAAAGGACACCTTTTGCCTCAGGTGCTCCCTCATTGTTTCCTGGAAGCTAGTGAGGTGTTTTGAGGGGCAGTTGTAGGAGCTTGTAAACCTCGTGCCAGGAATGGGGATACTAAGACAAACTGTCCATCCTGTGGATGATCCATCAGACCTGTCATCTTCAGAGAGACACTAACATCTGGGCAAACAGCTCCTTCTGCAAGGGATGAAGCACACTCAGACCCTTTTGGATCTTATTTCTACAAAAGAAATAACCTTGTCCAGGTCACCTTAGTGTCCACTTTCTCCAGGAACCTGCATGGGCAGTAATCTGAGACAGGGACAGAAGAAAGCATCCCATCCTTACTCCTTTCAACAGGGACATGATAAAGGAAAATTCAGGTGAGCAGATGCTAACTGCCAGCAGGGTATGACTCTGACATTGTTGGCTATGAGGCTACATAGAAAATACAGCACCTAGGAAAATGATAACCACAGCTGAAGAAGCATTCTCATGCTGCCTTACAACATAGCCAAAACTTTCAATAGAAATTTATTTTGTTTGGGGCTTCCCTGTCAGCTTTCAGAACTGGAAAACCTTTTCACAAGGCTTAGAAAAAAGAGGGATTTTAATAAGGTGATTTTTTTCAGGTGTCTTTCCCTGCACTTGTGCAATTCAAAACTATTGGACCAGAGAGACAGACAGACAGACACTGTCTGCAGGCATTGTAACAAATAAATGTGACTACTTTTCAGCAGCCACCCACTGGAATAAATGCATGTCTTGCAGTTACTTCAGAGCAAAATTATTCCCTTAATTTCCTTCTCTTTAAAAGCCAGGGAAATTAAGTATTACTTTTAAGGAAATAACACCGTGACATTCCAGCAGCATCAGGGTTTGCTGGCATCATGGCCTAGGGAGTCCCTATTTGCCATTTTTCAGAGAAAAAATGTACTTTGGCTGCTTACAGACATAAAACCTAGACAGTAACACAAAGTAACACATATGGAAAGATCTGGCTGCATTGGGCACTGCAAGCACTGCACTGAGGGGCCACCAGCATTGCCCTCTGCTCCTGGGGGCTGCAGCAGATGACAGCCCCATGGACATGGGGATGCAGGGCACATTTGGTGGCTGGGGCACGTGGCATGGCACCCGTTGGAGGGTGGTTTCCCACAGGGCTTCCTGCAGGGAAGTTGTGGGTGAAGATCCCTCTGCAAAGGCAAGTGTGACTGAATGAGGGGGAGACTGCCTGTCCATGGGGAAATGCAGCAGAAAGAAACAAACACTTTTCACAGCTCCAACCACAGGCCCTGCTGTGAAGGGCAAGCAGGACACCTTCCCCGATTCCTGTACAGGGAGGGACCCACCAGACCCATTTGGAAGGCAGTGATTCTTTGTCCAAGCTGTGCCTGGTTGCTCATTTCTCAGCAGGTATAGCTCATACAGCTCAGAGTGATGGAGAGGCCTGAAATGTTCCAGGATTATAAATTCCCCATGGCTGAGTCCCCCCATATCTACGTGCACGTACCTACGTGTGTGCATATAGACATCTGTCTTAACATCAGTTATTAGCTCAGGAAGAGCACCAATGAAGCTCTTGCCCTGCTATGATGGGCCAGAGCTGGCTTTGAAATGTTCAGATGGCAAAGTCTCCCAGGTTTGCCCAGCTATGGGTCAGCCCACTGGTAATTTAAATGTTTGCCCAAGTACCAGCAAGGGCCATAAGCAGTTTTTATCAAGTTACTTCCCCAAGCAGTGTGGTCTTGTCTTTTAGACACAACCAGAGGTTCAGCTGCAAGGACCCTGGGGGTAGCTGGACCTGTCACAGTGCCCCACACACCAGAGGAGTGGAAGAAAGGGTCAGCACTCGGTGCTCCCTCCAATCTTCACCCCACCACTTGTCTGTCCCTGTTCCCTTACCTGGTCACTCTCATATAGGGCCTGGAGTGGGCTGCGACCAGCCTTGCCTTGCCAGGTGGATCTCATATCTTCAGAGGCTGAAAAAGGAGTGAGGAAAATCAGAGGGGTTGGGAGGGTCTGCTTCCCTCACTTTCTCTTGAGATGCCCAAGTTGGGATAAGACAGCTTCTACCAGGAAGACACAAACCCATCTTGCTCTGGAAGTGATGCTCAAGCAATGTTCTTCCCTCCCCCTCATTTTATAACAAAATCTGCAGTTAGGATTCAAAAGGTCCAGACCTATTTTTTAATAAATATAACACAATAGAAAAATGTAACAAATTACAATTTCATGAGCAACTAGGAAAAGTTTGATCCATATGCTTTTGGGAAATGCCACTTTGTCCAGGCTGTACGTTCAAGGGAATGACCCAGAGGAGACAGGACCCTGACTAGCATAGGCACAGCCCTGTGAGGGGTGAGACAGCCTCTGTGCTTGGCAGAGATAAAGGGCAGACCTGACACTGGCAGCTCTGTGCTGAACCTCCACAGGCTCAGTTTGCACTTCCAGGCTTAGAGACATGGACAGGAGCACACATATAAGGCAGGTGCTTTGTCTGAATGGTAAATCAGTTGAAGTTCTTATTTGGTATTTATGGTTTTTTTTTCTTCCCTTCTAAACTAGCAGCATCTCTTCTGGTGTTTGAAGCTGAAGACAGCCACACAGGCAGTCCTTGCCCCCTCCCTGCCCTGCAGATCAGCTGTTTCATTTTGGAGATCCATGCGCAGCAGCACCAAACCCAAGGCTAGATGTGGCACCAGAAACCAAATCAGTGACAGCTGCTCAAGTTCTAATGGTCATAAATTATTTAGAGTGCAACCACCTTCCAGGCTAGGAAGCATCTGCTTCAGCTGCCACTCCTCAGCCCCTGAGGAGGGTCTCCTCAGGGACCTGTTTGCAGCAAAGTGGGGGCAGAACCATGTGGCCTGGATATCCCAAACCCGATGCATGGAGCCAGCCAGGGCAGGGGCACGGGCTCTCACTTGCAGCAACGCTTTCAAGCAGCTCTCCCACCACTCACCCACCCTCTGCTTTTTGGCTCTGACTCTCTCCATTGGCAGAGGATGCCATGACAGTTTCCACATGACAAGGTTTATAATCATGGGGGTTGTGCAGCCCTGGAATTGACTCCCACAGAAAGAATCACACCATGAGTTTTAAAATGGAGAATTATGTTTTTTTCTGAAGTGGAAAGATAGGACACATTGTTCAGGAGAATGTGGCCTGGGAGGTTCTTACAGTCCTCCAAGTTCCTGGAAAAAGCATCTGCCACAAGACATTTCTGGCAATGTGAAGGTTTCTAACAGAAGCTTTTCACGTGACAGTTTGGGGATCTGGATCTCTTCATTCACTGACCTTCACCAAACAACCCCAAATTTGTTATACATGTCCCAGATGGCATCTGTACAACCAAAATAACCAGAAGGAAAAATCCAGATCCCGTGTTCATTTTGACCTGCTTGTATTTTGCTTAAATGAAAACTGCTCCAAAGCACAAAGTCACCAGGGTCTCAGCTAAACGTTATTCATTCCTGGAGCTGTAATTAGGAGGAAATGACTGCCTGACCTCAGAAGATTTCATCAGCAGTGCCTGTACGCTTGCGCGTCCGTGGGAAATGACACTTCCTGCAGCACTGGATTGATCAAGATGTGACTCAGTGAGAAGGTACAGTTCATTCCTCATCCTCTGTATCAGTTACCCCACAGGAGGGTGAAATAGCATCTGTGCCAGTGGGAGATGAGCAGAAAATCCAACGTACAGAGTTGGGCTGAGATGTTCGTCCCAGAGGAGCCCTGTCTCACATTTTCAGGCTCAGCCCTCTGCAAATGACTGGGGATGAGATCGACCTTGAAAACTCACCTCACTGCAGCTCACATCTGTGAACACAGAGCACCAAACCTGAGCCCCTTCCCCATTTGGCTGGGGCTGATATACTCCTGCTGGATGTAGGACTGTGACCCTGCTGAGGGCTGCCAGCAGTGCCTTGCAGCAGACACTGTTCCTATATTTAGTAAAAACAATGTGGAGGCGTTTGTTTTTGTGATTAACACGTGCATCAGCCAGAACCTTTCTCACTGGGACAGAAGCAAACCCCGGGTGGTTTGAGCTGACTTAAGGCTGTTAGAAATGCAAATTGCTCGTGCTGGTGCTGCACAGGGCAGCGTGGAAATGTCCCAGGGCAAGACTTCAGTGCCTGTTGCAGCATCAGGTCATGGCCCTGGAGGAGTGCTGGCTTGCCAGGAGGCTCTTTGGGCTCAACAAAAGGCAAATCTGCAGTAAAGAGGGGAGGGGGCAGAGGTCAGCCAGGTCACTGCCATGCTCTGACCTCTTCAGTCTCTTTTTTTCAGAGGGACCAGCCTGGCCAGTGGCTGCTGCACTTCGCAGGGCTCTTGCCAACAGCCCCAGCAGAAACGCTGTGAAATGGATTTTCTCCAGCCCTTCCCCAGCACAAGATCTGGCAGAGAACAAGGTGTCTTCTCTGGATAGCAGCAAACCCCCTGGGATCCCTGCTATGGTCTTACTGTACAGAGTTCCAGAAAAAAGGGGAAGAGATAAAAAAAAAATTGGAAAAAAATCTCCCTCCCAGGCTTCTCCCGTGCAGCTGGAGGAGGCTGGGAGTGCTGAGCTGGCAGAGGAAGACACCAGCACTCGACACTGGCTGCATCCTGACAGCATCCTGTGAGCTCCAAGCCATGGCACCATCCCTGCCCCTGCGCTGCCAAACCCTTCAGAGCAACACCTGGGTTTTTGGTTTTTACACGGCTCCAGTGCAGGAAGTCTCCCCGCTCAGAAACTGCCTGCTCTCACTACACATGGCATCCCGAGGAGAAAAGCAGCTGGGATCTTGGCTGGGCTGTCAGGGTGACCCTTGGAGCCAGGGTTTGTCCCCCCAGCAGATGCAGCTGTGGCCCTGCACAGCTCCATGAGAAGGGTAGCAGCAGCATCAGCTGTGTCCCAAGGGATGGAGTGTCCATTCTCCCTAGGCTGGGTCAGAGGGCTACACGTGTGTGAACATAGACAAGTCCAGGCTGTCTGTGCCCAAAGCATCCCCAAAACACCTGGGATCACCTGGCTGTCACGGTAGTAGGTAGGCCAGGGCTGCTGCAACCCACTTGAGCCAGCAGCAGGCTGGGGACAGTGATTTTATGGAGTCCATCCCACTAAGATCAACCCAACACAGCCCTGCCCCATGATCTGAAGCTGTGGCCACCCCCTGTTCATCAGCCCCAGCACCTGCAGCATCACAGCTTGCACACTCCTGCCCCAGCCCTCCCTGCTGCCAGATGCTGGCTGGAAAAAACACATCCCTCCTTTTCCACTCATTCATGCTGAGAGCTAGTTAAGCATCCCATTCCCTGTACCATTGGTTTACCAATCCCTGGAATGACCCTGGGACTCCCAAAATGTTTGGGAAGGCCAAGGAGTACTGAAATAAATGGCAGTGTTGAGGAGGGAGTATCATGTGAGTGGATTAATGGTTTGTGTTGTATTTTGGCACCATGGCCCTGAGTACAGCAGAATATTACATCATGGAGAAGCTGCCAAGATCTTTGCATCTTGGTTTTTCTCCTGACTTTATAGCTTGTTACTGAGGTTCCCAGATTCCATCACAAGCAGTGGTAATCCTTGGAAATTTAGCATTGCCACAATTGCATCTGAAAGCGGGGACATCACTTAGCCAAGGCACATCAACTTTCTAAACCCTTGGCAACTGCAGGATCACTGTTTGGGTGAAAAGTATCAACACAGTTCATGTCTGTGATCCAAATCTGAAGTGTTTTTCACTGACACAGGCAGAAGGAAGTATCATATTTGTCCTTTGAATCTTCAAATGATGAGGCAAGGGAATAGGAGTGATGTGGAGCAGGAGACCAAAACGGCTGTGCTAAGGCAGAGACACTGACCAGAAATCATTGAATAAGATCACTGAAAAGAAGCTCAGGCACACTTTTGAGTCTCCTATGCTACAAGGGCTTTCAGACTTTCTTTTGGAGCTTAAAAAGGTACCACACTTCCTCCTTTCTTTCCTCCTGTACCCCAGATTTCAGTGCTGTCCCATCACAGCTGGAGCTACTCTCTTGCAGGGTGACATCAACACTACAGAAGGATCTGGGGCTTCAATGTCTTGCCAGCTGTCCTTGGAAAAGGGAATAGATTTTAAAGCTGTGAATATTTAGGTGCACTAGCTGATTGCAAAGACAGCCAGACATGTGAAGGGAGGAAAAGACTGGACCATGCCTATTCCAGACTTCTGGAAACAGCAGTGAAAAAAAGATGTTGTTTTGGCTGTGAACACCCTTATAAAGGGAGGGAGGTTCTCTGCAACCACAACAGCAAATCCAGTGCATGAATTGAAGAGTTTGGCTTGAAGACAGGATTCAGGCAGCAACAAGCCTGCTAGGCTGACATCAGCATTACCCAGGCTTTAGAAAACAGTCTGAAGAAAAGAAAGCAATTAAAATATGTGGGTGCAACTGGATAATAAATAACTCAAAATGAAAATCAACATGGCACTTACCAGACACAGCTCATACCCAAGCAAACCCATCTGTAAATAAATTTCTGTAGATCAAGCCTATGTGGTAGATCCTCATCCAGATACACACAGTGCATGAGAGACAACACTCCAGAGGAAACAAGGACTTCAGTCAGAGAGGATGAAGTTTAGAAGGTGAACTGTAAAGGTCACAAGCAACAAGAAAGCAAGTGGAACTTAAATGAGAAATACTGCACAGAGGGCAGATTTCTAGAAAAATACCTCCCAGATTAGCTTTGGGGTTTATATTTTGAGAAGGAGTTGACATAAAAACAAAAAGATGCTGATGATGGACAAAGACTTGAGAAAAGCTGCCATGGCAGGGAAAGACAAACACCAATAGGGAAACTGAAGTTCATCCTGGATAAGGGAAGTGGAAAGTTAATAGGATTTAATTTCACAATGTTGGAATTCAGCAGTTTCTGCTACTTTGCTGCTGGAAGTGGCAGGAAGTCCCAGATGCATTAGTTCTGGGCCATCAGCTGCCAGTGTGACAGTCATAAAAAAAGGCAAATGAAGCCCTGAAACAAATCAGGTGAGATATCTGCCATCACAGCAGAAAGAAGCATTATCCATATGCTATTATCCATAGCACTGGTGACCCTCACCTGCAGCACTGACAGCTCTGCCCTCCTGGGACCAAGGCAGATGCAGAGCTGCTGAGAAGGGCTGCCAGGTGTCCAGGTGATCCCAGGACTTGCTGTGCCATGGGAGGCTGCACGGGCTGGATGTGTGGATGAGCTGAGCCAGGAAGCAATCACCCCTTGGGAACAGCCAGCAGAGACAGGGATGGCAGGTGTTTCACATGCAGAACATCTTCATGCCCACTTGCTCAAGTGCCACATGGGAAGAGGTTTGGAAAACCCAGATCAATGGGAGTGAGTGGCTGGGACGCAACAGGAAGAATCCCAGCTCATTTTGGGAAGCTGTCAGACATTTTCCAGGCTGGACCCTGGGGCCACAAGAAGCCAAAAACTCCACGTGTGTTCTCCAATATGAAGCACTGGAGAGGGTTAACACCTGCAGGAGATTCAGTGTTCTCCTGGGAAGCCAGAGGAAGTGAAGAGACAGCACATGTACTTGCACATGAGCAGGCACCCCAGAGGCCCTGAGGAGCTAATCCTGACCCCACCACTGCCTCCTCTCTGCTGTCTCACAGCCCCATCTTTGCTTCCTGTTGTGTCTGTGCAAAACCTAAAAAAAGAGAAAAAAATAGCTGTGGTGCCTGAAATGATCAGTGTAAATTACAGCCTGCAAACGCCAGAGGGGCAGTGGGAGAGGTGCTGCTTTGTTCTGTAGCAAGAGTCAGTTCTCAGGGCAGACCCTCTTGGAAGGGAATGCTCTCTCTCACACCAAAGAAAAAGTTCTGAAATTGAAGGTGATATTTTCAATAGATTCTGACTTGAACAAAGGAAAAAGGACTGGTGACAGGAGCTGTCTCCTTGCCACACTTGGCATGTGTGCAGCTGAACTGCGTTCATGGAAGAAGAGTGTACAGTGGGAAACAAGTAACTGCATTACCAGAAGGGTAAACAATGCCCCCAGCTCTACAGTGTACAGGGATTAGCACTTGGTTTAAGCCTGGAAATCACTGGAAAAGACAGAAATTAGGGCCTGTATCTCTTGGACACAGCAATGAGTTTCTCCAGACCTTGCTGACTCCTCTCCAGGACCTGCCAGGGGCAATGAGTGAGTGCTTCAGCCTCAGCAGTGACAGCTCGCTCACCCCTGACCACAAAGATGCTGCTCCACAAAGTCAGGCTCCTCACTACTGAAATCATGCACCCAAGAGACACAGAGAAGGATCCTGCCATAGAAATTCTAAGAGGATATTGTGACTGCGCTAGTCAAAGCCAAACCCTAGCTGCAGCCACTGCCTGCTAAATCACATCTGTCCAGTTTTCGATTTTAACATCCAAGCAGGAAAAAGAAAATTAAAAAAAAAAAAAGAAAAAAGTAGAGCTTGGCAATAGTGATGGATCCTGACCGTTCTTGTAGTCTGAGCTCAGTTTTCCCTCCTGGTTTGATAGCAAAGACTGACAAATGCAGCTGTAGGCACAGATGGCATGAGGATGGTCCAGGACATGGAAGTCAAGAAATCCCACAAGGAAGCAGCAGTTGAACCCCTGGGTAGTGTTCAGTAGTCCATGTGAAGAGCCCTGCCTGGAAGGATCAGAGCTATAGGGTCAAACAGTGTTGTCTCCAGAAAGCAGTTTAATTCTAGGAAGCTCTGGCTTTTATGCTTGGGCTCCTACTGGTGGAGAACATGTTTCTTTAATTTCTACCTAAGCACAAAGGCTGATTGTTGTTTGCTGTTTTGTTTTTAAACACAGATATTTTTCAAAACTACGGTGATGTGAGAATCCAACACCAGAATCCCACAGAGAACTCCAAACCCACTTACTGCCTTAATGTTGTGGAAGGCAGTGACCTCTCTTTGATGGACAAGATGACCAAATAAGTGAGCATTTGCTTTCTCACATCATATTCTTGGCTGTGAAGAACTGTGTGGCAATTCTGGTGTTCACAGAGCAAGAGAGGACCTTTGGGAATTATTCTAATTTTTACTGAAAGGTTTTGATTTGGGAATGGGAATTTTTTTGGTTCCAAAAGCAAATCAAATTTTTGGCTTCAAACAGGCAATCAAACCTCCTCATATTCTTGTGACTGCTCATTTTTACTGCATCTAGAAAGTCAAGGATATAGACGACAGAGGCTTAATTAAAAAACTTAGGAAAAGAAATCTAATAGAGCCACGTGACTGACTTGCTTAAATGCATCTTTCATCATTGTGAATTCAGACACAACCACCTCTGCTGGGGAGCTGCAAGTGTAAGGAGGTGTAAGTGGCTGGGCTCATCCAGGTGTCTGCACCCAGAACATTCAGAGGGAGTAGGCAGCACCCATGCCCCACTCTGGCAGGTAACTGGCAGCAGAGCACCTGCACAATAAAAAATTTTGGAGAGAGAGAACATGTCACAGCAATAGTCAGACAAGCACAAGCAATGGCAAAAAGCAACCAGCCCTATGGAGAACAACCAGGAGATGATTTCTGGTCTTTTCCCGGGGTCTCTCCCAGGCACGGCACCGCTCCCCAAGAATAGGAGAGCTCAGATACCAACCCACGACAGCCAGCACCTCACACAGCTTCCACGTGGCAGAGAACAGATCCCTGTGGAGCAAACGCTGTACTTGACCTCTTTTGTTCATCCTGGGGCTGTGCCAGAGAGTGGTGAGCAGGAGGGATGGAGGGGAGCTGGCATCAACTCACAAACTCTGTAACTCTAATATTTACAATATAAACATGCATTTCTTGTTCCAGACCAACATCCTCTGTAGCTCAGGAAATGCCCCTGTGGCCCTTCCCATCATTGCATTTCTTTTCATGGTGTTTTTCTCCCCAGTTTTGCTTGTTCTGCCTCATGACAATGTTCTCTTGCAGAGGCTCAGCACCAACACATGTAACAGGTTGCCACCTAACACAGTCCCATGCAGTGTGGTCACAGGCAGACCCACCACTGGCCTCCTCCAGTGTTTTCCTTGCTGATGAATAAGCCAGTAAAGTATAGCTCAAGTTATTCCTGACAGCCTGCCCTTGGCTCTATGGGCCAAGCCTTGGGAAGGGCTGGCTGCTCTGCATGTCTCTCTGCTGAGGTACAGGTGGCAGAAAGTGTGTTGGAGATGCCTGTCTCAGCTCACTTGCTAGGGAATAATTCTCCATCAGACCTTCCCCTGCCAGCTCGTCTCCTGTTCCCTACAGCAGACTGACAACCTGGAGCATCCTGGGAAGCAGCAGAACCTTCCCCATCCTTGCTCCAGAGCATTTTCAGACATTAGAGCAGAGACAAGGGCCAGGATGGTTGTACCCCTGCAAGGGTCCTGGAGCTGGTCCTTCCCAGATAACCCAGCCAGGCTAATGAAGCATCTCAGAAGGGCAGGATCTTTGTGATTCTGCCTCCCTGCACAGATCAGCAGGCAGGCACATCCCTGTGCCCTGCAGAACCATCATGTGATTCAGTGGAATTCCTCCATGTCACCAGTTGAGCCACAGTCCTCAGGCACTGGCAAGGCACCAGGAAGCTCAAGTGTCCCTCTGAAACCACTGGGTAAGTGTCTTTCACCAGCACTGCACCCTAACTCTCTGGCCCAGAAGTTGCTTTAAGTAGCTTGGTTTGGGGCCATACAATTCTGTTTTGAAGCATAGCCCGTGCCTGGATGTTGTCAGCCCAGTTATCCCCATGGCAAAGGCACTCCATTTGGTGGCTCTTGACTTAATGATATTTTATTTAGCAAAAATTAAACCAAGTGACTTGAACTTGGCTGGATCAGACAGAACTGACTCCTAGAAACACAGGGATGCTTGAAAGCTTAGCTCAGGCGTTTTTTTTCCAGAGCTGCACATTTTCTCCCATCCCCCCTAGTCCTCTTGAAACAACCAAACCAAGTAATTAAACCCCTCTTGGAAACAGAGATACACTGGGAGGAGATTACCCACAAAGCTAAGGGAAAAACCACAGGGAAAGCAGCTCAGGGCAAACCTGAGCAGGGCAAGACAGGACATGTGCATGAGTAGGTTTACAGAGAGAGCAGCTCATGTACAGTGAGCTGCAGCAGGGGATGACAAACTTCTCTCCCATCAGCCTGGACGGGTGAACCCACACATGTTTGCATAGGGGAGAGGGTGGGTTTGCATCTCCACAGGCACTGGGGTCACACAGAAGTGGTGTTTTAGCCACAGTGATAAAGTACCATTTCAGAGCAAGATGAGGGGTAGGGTACAAAAGAGGGAAGAAGGCTGCACAGTGGTCCATCATCTTCCTCTTCTCCAGTACCTGGCTATAATACATCACATAACTGCAGAGCCAATGGAGGGATCCTGCCAGTCTATCACACAGACCTTCCTCCCCAGAAATCTCTCCTTTTTGCACAAATGACTCTTGTTTTCCTGAGAAGCTACTTAAGGCCAACTCCAAGCAGTCACAGATAGCTCCTGAAGGGTGATGGGACATGCATCCCCAGGACCCATTTTCACCCCATGTCTCTGCTGCTAAAGCACACCAGTATTCCCTTCCCAGCCACAACCCTCAGAGGAGGCTCCAAAGGCACTGAACTGTGACACAGTGACACAGCTCATTTCTGAGGGGGAACAGCGGTACAAAACTGTTAGCCAAGAGGGAAAGGAGCATTTTCCAAACTCCTTCCATCAAATGCATATGCTCCACAGCTGCCATCCCCCGGGACAAACCCTTCTGCAGCATTTTCTGCCCCAAACCACACAGTTCCTACACACACACACAGATGCAAAGGTATTGGGGATCCCTGGACCTCACCATAACCAGGTGTACATAGGCAAGATGTTCAAGATTGCTTCCTTTGAGAAGGAGATAAAAGGAGGTGTCACTCCTAATATAATACCCTTGTTTTCAGCAATCACCCCCTTGCAGCTTCTCCAGAGTGCCAGGGCTGTGTGGCACAACTGGGTGGTAATGGCAGCCAGGCTCCCTGGCACTGACAACAGCCTTGCTCCAGCCAAGAAACACACTCCAAAGAGGGGATAATGAGTCACTGTTTTACATGGGATAACTTGATGGACTGCACTCCTTTAACAGGAAAAATCATTCACTGCTCCAGGGATGTGGCCTGCCAGCTGGAAGGCAGCAGTCCATGGGCAAGAGAGGGACAAGGAGTGTGCTGCCTTCAGGAAATGTTAATGGGGGCGTGGAAGAAGGTTCTGAGTTACTCTCTCTGGCAAGTGATGGATGGGAAGAGCCACGCAGAGGGGTGAGCACATGTCCTGCTCTCATTCCAGACAGACAGGGAACAGCCAGGCCTGCCAGAAGCAGCAGCGGTTGTGGTGAATGTCTGGGGGTGGAAACACACAGCCTCGGGGAACTGAAGAGGGACCAAAAATCCAAGCACACCTGCCTCCACTTGTGCCCAAGATCCCTGATATCTGTGCACAGTCATCTGCAGGCAGCATCCCTGTAAATGGGGCTCATGGAAATGGCTCTGGCATGCTGCATTGGGGGATGGAGTGGCAGCAGAGCTGCATCACCTCTCTGTCTGATATTGGGACACATGTCCCACCAGCACAGTGCAAGTGACTCCCAGCACAGACTCTCACACAGAATCTGAGGGCTGACAGGCATAGGGACAGCACAGAAGCCCCAGGCACATGAAATGCACTCACATGGTTTCCAGCCTGCAAGAGGCACACGGATGCTCCTTGCTTCCTCAGTCCGGGGTTGCAGTGACCCACGCTCACGACTGTCACCTACCCACAACCATTCCCATGCTCAGTGACTCATGCCAGATGCAATGAAACCACAGACAGCAAGCACGGGGCAGGGGCCAGCAGCGGAAGGTGCCACCGGCACCAAGTGCCACCAAACTTCAGGTTTCTCCATCTGGATCCAGTTCAAGACAGACACATTGACTTTCATTGGAAAATGCCTCAGCCCAGCCTCTCAAGTGCTATGGCAACCTTTGTGGGGCAGGCAATGCCTCTGAGCCAAGAACAGCACAGGCATCTCCTGAGCAAGTGGTGTGACAGGCAGCATCTGGCCTGACCCCTTTCAGCCACGGGCTCCTCATGGCTGTCCCCCTTGCCACCAACTTCCAGTATCTTCTCTTTTAGCTTGAACATGTCCCAGCCATGTTCCTTGCCACGAGTCACACCTGAAAAGAGAGCCTTCTGACAGGTCACACACAAGGCACTGCCATCACTACAGAAAGGTGACAACCAGACCTTATTTCACATTATCACTCCTTCCTCCACTGAAAGGATCCAGAAACTGGCTCTCCAAAGGGCAATTTCTCCATTCCCACTCCCCAGGATCTGCTGTGCCTTTGGCACAGTTCCTGGCTGGAAACAGGACGCTGGGTGAGATCAGCCCCACAGCCTGCATGTCCCATTCAGCACCACATGGGATGTGGGATGGGAGGGAGGGAGGCAGCGGTCCAGCCTTCAGAGCTATTTGGGTTTTTCTCCAAACCACTAAAAAGGAGGGATCTCTGCTGAAAGTGCTCCAAAGAAACACAGCAAGCACTGCTGACAGTATAATCTCCACTGTCCATTTCTATTAATGCTCTTAGTGGTTTAGAAGAAAGTGGAAAGCTTGGAGCTGACTTTTCACTGTCCAAGGCATGCAAGAACTCCCAGGTGAGCAGAGCCAGTGTGACCCTGCAGCCCCTATCAGCCCCCTTTGGAGGGGCACTTGCCTGGCAAAACAGACAAAGGACTTGTGTGTGTTTTGCTCCTCATGCCTGGCTGACAAAGCCAGCCCGCAGAGGTTCACATTTGCAGTGCACACTCAGCACTCTGCAGCTAAGCCAGGCTGAAGGACAATCCAGTGCTGAGGGGTTTGCAGCCAGCTCTGCCTCTCTGCCTTCCATCTGCTGTACACAAAGCTCAGGCAGCAGCCACAGAGGTGGCTGTGAGCTTTGAGGGGGTGTCATCAGATGGATGGGTTTTTTTTAAGCTGCTACAAAAAAACCATTAAAGTCCTGACGTGAGATGAGGTCAGAACATCCTGCACGAGTTTAGATTTCTACTGCACGTCACACTCATTGGGCAGGAAAATAATTATCTTTCTAACTTCACTTTTTTGCCTTTCCTTTTTTTTTTTTTTCCCCCTCCCCCAACAGAAGGCTGCTCAGCTTTTAACTGGCTAGAAGAGACCTCTGAAATCTGTTTAGGGAGTGCTGGCTGTACCCAAGCCAGTGCAGGGACTGGCTGCCACTGGTTCCAGAAGTGACTGTGATTGAGCAATCTGGTTTCTGGACATGCTTTAAAACCACTTGTGCATTACTCTTGATGTTCAAGATCCTGGAAGGTTTACTTAGGAAGAACTTGTTGCTATTGCCATTATGAAGATATTAAAATTACATGAAGAACCTCCTTTTTTTTCTATAAAGCTTCATGAAAACTCTTTCCTCTTTTGGCTTCCTCTTTCTTGCACAGCTTACTTTGCCTTTATGCTTCTAAAGATAATTTTCCTTCATTTCTCAGCGATGACACCTCTTGGACTATCACAGTGCCACCAGCCATGCCAGGCTCAGAGTTTGGCACAGCTGGGCCTTGGCTGTGGGGCTCCCTCCTCCCCAGAGGTGGGGACGGCTCAGGCTCTGTTTTTCAAGGAAGGCTTTCTTATTCCCATTTAGTCAAGTTGAGTCAAGGATCAGCCAGGGAAACTCTAATCAAGTGATGGAAAATGGTGACAGTTATAGGATTAGCTCACAATAAATCATGCAGAAAGGGAAAGAAGGAATCCAGCTGCTTCAAAGAGCTTGCCAAATGCCCCAGCATCGTCTGTGGGGATCATATTAGGAACAGAGACAATGGCAGCTGATCTGGACACTCTGCCCCATTTAGTGCAGGAGTTCTTCCTAAACCTTCATGTCTCCTCAGCAGCAGGAGGCTCTGGTCACCTGGTACCAGCCTGAGGCAGATGCCAGGAAGGTTTAAGAGAAAGATCGCAGGCGTTTTAGCTCAAGGGATGTATTTTGCTGGGGCAGTGTCCCTAGGTCTCTACTGTCACAAGGACTACAATTAAGATCTTTATAGGAAACAGAAAATTAACAATATCCAGCAGGAACATGGCCACTGTGAGCAAATAAAGTATTTGTGTGTAAGTACCGTGCAATCTTCTGTTTCCAAATGGTTAATTCCTCCTATAAGCCAAGCTAGAAGCTTTCCAAGAGCAATTTCTCTTCCCCATTACGCCTGTCATTCTCCTGGCCCCAGCTGGCTGCTTGCATTTATAATGCAAGCCTGAACTGCCAGCATTTCCATTCCTTGTCAATAAACTCCTCCTTTGCAGCCTCCTGCCCAAAGGAACTGCAGAAGAGCTTGCACCAGCAGTGCCAAGGCAGGGATCCTTCTTAGGATGGACAGGGGCTGATTTTCCCTGGGCAACGCTGCACCAGAGATCCACCTCTCCCTAAAATCCCGCTCGAGTGGTACCCGTACCCCTGCAGGCCCCCATCTCTGGGCAGGCTCAGGCAGCACACAGCTGCTCACACAGCAGCACGGAGCTGCCAAGCCAAGAGACCATCTGCCCCAGCCTCCTGCTCAGCTGCTGAGGCCACGGCAGGCCAGCGTGCAGGGGACCAGGCTGGGCTTGCTCAAAACCTGCCCGCACTCAGGTCTGGTTTGGGCAGGCGCTGTTCGTGCCCTCTGCACACAGGCTACCTGCACAGGTACAACAAAGAGGAGTCTCTCTAATGGCAGATGGCTCAACTTGCCGGCTGAATATGTTTCAAGGCATCTTCTCAGCTCTGTGCATCTGGGATTGATGAAAGCCTCAACAAGCTGATGCGAGAAAAAATGCACACTCAGCAAACTCCTCCCAGTGCAGCACCTTGCACGCAGCCATCCCTCCCTGGCTTTTCTTCATGGCTCCCACCCCTCTGCTCCCAGCAGATGCAGCTGAGGGGCTGTGTCCTGCTTTTCTAAATGACACAGGTCATTAGCTGGTGAGACTCTCTGTCACAAGATACAGAACAAGAGGCTTTACAAAGAGTTGAAGAGATGCATGAGCTCACAGAGGAGAAGAGGAATGAATTCCAGCCTGCTGGAGACTAGGGAGAACCATCTCTGAGAACCGTCTCCAGCACATACACTCCCACAACACAGCCCCTCGTGCCTACTTCTGCTGCATTTAGCAATGACCACTGCCTGAAACCACCAAAAAGCCCCATCTCCCCAGTCAGCATGTTCACAGAGGACACAAACACCTCCAGTGCCATCGCAGCTCCAGGGCACAACAGATCCAGCATCACTGCTAGCTGCTTGTCTGGTGGCTCTGGATTTAACCCTTCCTGAGAGTGGCTGTTGGCTCTGGGGACATCCCTTCCCTTTTCACAGGGAGAGGGCAAGCTCTGGTGGGGACCTCAGGAAGAAGGGAACTGGGATGCTTGTGTGTCTACAGCACCCAGCAGCAGCTGTGGGCTACTGATGCAAAACTCCACCAGAATCAATTCAGCCTTGTTTGAGTCTCACAGTGCCTGTGTCTGCTGATCCTATTAAGCTAAAGGGAAATCAATCTCCCTGATACTGCCAGGAGTAAACTTGGAAGAGACCCAGCTGTGAATATGCTACTCCAGCACCCTTGCCAAAAGGAAGGGCCTGGCTCTGTAGATATGTGCAGGACTGAACTCGCTGCCTTCTGCCATGGGGAAATCTGCCTGTGCAGAGAGGCTCCTGTGGCAGGCAGAGCCACACACTCACAGGGCAACACAGCACAAAGGGCAGTGGGGAGCTGCTGAGAAGCTTCTGACCTCCCATTAGTTTGTGCTGATTTCTCAGGTCCCTGCTTTGAAGAAAACCCTCTAGAACAGACAAGGCAGCCCCAGAGACACCCACACTCAGCGGCTCCAAACAAACACCACCTTTGAACCTTATGTTGATATTACCCATCTTCCTGTGAGGTCAGTGAAGCAACATCTGGCCAGTGAGCAGACTTGGGGTAGGTTCCACATTAGCAGTGAGGCTGAAAACTTGTAGGGAGAAAGAGCACTGCAAAGGATGGCTCAAACCTGCTGCTGCTCCCTCCCTGAGAAAGCAGCCAGGAGATGGAGGGCTATAAATCAAGTCATTTACATGGAGAAGGAAAAGCTGTGAGCACCCTGTGACTGGAGGCCAGGACTCATGGCCTCAGCATCCCTCCATATCATAGATGGCAAGCTGATGGGAAGGGACCTATGGGCTCTGTGCAGTGCTCTGAAGCTCCAAAACATTTAATGGCACAAGTACCTTGGGTAGAGATGCCAGCACCTGCCCATCTGCCATGCCCAGGCTAGAGGCTTCCTCATCTGTCACTCGAGCCACTGCAGAGGCAGCAACACCTTCAAAGACACTCTTTGGGGAGAAAGCTTCAAGTCTAGTTGGATGCTGCTCTGAGGGAGTCCATGAAAATTAAGTCCAGTTGTGAAAAAGCTGGGTCTCACCAAAATCAGGTGCTTCTTCAGCCCAGCAGGTCTCGGCACCTGTCCTCAGCAGTTTGTGTACACAGCCACGTAACACTCACCCGAGCACAACACCACACACAAACCCGGGGCACTGTGGTTTGCAGCATCTCACAGCTGCCAAAACAGCTCCACAGTGTGGTACCACCAAAGGTTCAGTGACAGGGATGCAGCACTGCTGGGAGCACTGAACACCCTGCACTCACTGCTCTAATGTGTCAGGGATCACTGGTAAGGTGGAGGGGAGGTGGGACATGCCAGCAGACAGGGAGGCAAGCAGGACTCCAAAGAGCCAGGCCAGGGCTGTCTACAGGGCTGGGGATGGCTGGTGCTTGGAGAGCCCTGCTGTAGGTCAGGAAGTTCTTGTCCCAGCACAGAGAAGGACCTGAGGTGGCACGGGACAGCATGTTCAACTGGGACAGAAAAATCAACAGACACTGAATCCACACACACTCACACCCTCAAAACCAGGTTCTCAACCATTTTCAACACTGAGGCAATTCTCCTCTCAGCACAGAGCTGCTAGAGGATGCGGGTTATGTGGCCAGGCTTTCCTGCACTGCTAGACAGTGACAAGCCACCTCAGCTGAGGATGTAGCTGCTGAACCCAAGGGTGGTGGAGCTGCTACAGTCCTAACCAGAGAGGAGAAACCCTGCTTTCTTCTCCCAGGAAAGACCAACTCCAAGCTCTTCCCAGCCAAATTCCCATCAGTCTGCCTGCCCATAAATTTACAACTATTTATTTAGTCAGAGTTCATCCAGATATTAAGAGCTCACGGGCACTATGGGGAAAGCAGGAGCAGGCAGAGAAGCCAGCCTGTTCTTCCAACAGGTTGCAGAAATTCCCCACTGGCTGATTCAAGGCTGGACACCTCCATGCCCTGAAGCTAAACGTGTTCAGTGCCATGCCAGCAAGCTAAAGGGAGTGGACTCCTGCAAGGATCTCTGAGGCAAGGATCACCAAGTCTAGAAACAAAGTTGAGGTAGATCTTTACCTCTGAGACTTCAAAAGGTGGGAGGTGGAACAGGTTACAAGGCAGGGACCTTCAAAAAGCCTACAGACCCCAGACATCCCAGTAAGGGCTGCTGCAAAGGGTTCGGGAAAAAATGAAACTTGCTCAATAGCATTCAGAAGAAATGCTGGAAGAGAGGTCAGCTTCCCTCCCACTTGCCCTTTCCCTGTCTCCACCAGAAGTCAGAATAAAGATGTCCCCACATCAACAAGCTGGCAGGTCAGAAGGATAGCACCAGGTCCAAGATGGAGCTCCGATGGCATGACTGTGGTCCTGATCCCACGTGGTGCCCTCGCACGGCCTTTCAACAGCTTTTCAGACTGAAAATCTGTATTTTAGGCAGTTACATTTGAAGAAGGGAAAAATGAAAAGATGCATGTGAATGAGTGGGGAAATTGCAGAGAGCTGGTGGTTGAACACAGACCTGTTCCACAGCTGCAGATCCAGACAGTGACAGGGTGTCCCAGTTTACAGCACTGCAAGCTCTGCAGGTACAGATGTATATACAGCAGAGCAGACTGGCCCAAAATGGGCAGCAGAGCCTGGGAATGTGGGGCTCAACTCCCAGTTCACATCAGTCACTCCATCCATGATGAATTTTACTGGGGGAAAAAAGTACCTCCAGCTCCTAGGGTAGGTCCATTTGTCCCTGCTTTCACTCTCAGTGCAAACTATGCCATGCAGGCAGGACCAAGGCACAATGGTGTCAAACCCAGGCCTTTTGGGCCATCAGAGCTACTCAATGAGATGCTCACCCCTTGTCAGACTGCTAGAGGTCCTTAACTGCCTTTGGACAAGGAAAGTTTTGGGCTTTTGCCCAGCTGTGCCTCAAAGGCTCAAAGTGAAACATCCCACCTTGGCCCCTCAGAAGTATTTGGGGAGTTAAGCTCTTCTTTGGGTACTCTGCTCCAAACGGCAGTACTGGGAGTTAAGTGCCTAACGCCTTTGTAGTTTCTTGGCTTTTGATACAGAGTCCTGGGAAAGACAGCTGTGTTTGCACTGGAATTAAGATGGAGGGTTTGTCATACTCTCCATTCTGACGCTTGCAGGAATCAAGGACCAAGAAATAAAACCAGCACCCTCAGGAGAGCCCTGGGCACTGCACAAGCACTCATATCCCAGCCTTGGACCTCACTCACCTGCACTTACACAGGCAAAAGTCCTGCTGGTTCTGTTTTTGTGGCGTTCTTATTGCAGGATATTGAAGTTCAGTGTGTTGGGACAAAATGCAGGTGCATCATGCTTCCAGAGAGGAACAGCCAGGCTGAGATACCAGAGGAATGCAGGGCCAGGAGAGACTGGATCCCACTGGGACATGAATTTCTCCTGCAGGGACAGAGTTAGCTCTGGGTGTGCTGAGCCCACCCCCTTCCCCTCTGAAACCTCTTGCATGGATCAGAGATTCTCAGGAAACCGTATAAAGCCAAGAAGGGCTAGAGAAAGCATTCCTCATGAAAAGCCTGGCCCTCAGGAGCAGATGGGATTCATTACTGCCCTGCTCTCAGCACTGGATCGGGTGCATTTATCTACCCTGATGGGTCACGGATGGAAGCTTTATGTCTTTTCCAAATACAGCAGATCTGAGAGCTTCCAGCCTCCATGTGCCAACATCTTGGCTGACAAACGCTGCTGTACTTTGAATAGTGGCTCCTCAAAAGGAGGTGGCTGCATCCTGGGCATCATGATACTGTGACTGGGAAAATGAGCTGGGCAAAACTGCCCCATGACAAAAGGAAGGGAAGGGAAGGGAAGGGAAGGGAAGGGAAGGGAAGGGAAGGGAAGGGAAGGGAAGGGAAGGGAAGGGAAGGGAAGGGAAGGGAAGGGAAGGGAAGGGAAGGGAAGGGAAGGGAAGGGAAGGGAAGGGAAGGGAAGGGAAGGGAAGGGAAGGGAAGGGAAGGGAAGGGAAGGGAAGGGAAGGGAAGGGAAGGGAAGGGAAGGGAAGGGAAGGGAAGGGAAGGGAAGGGAAGGGAAGGGAAGGGAAGGGAAGGGAAGGGAAGGGAAGGGAAGGGAAAAGTCAACAAGATCTGAGGGTAGCTAAGATTTGTCATCCCTGCCTGTGCTTACAACCTTAGCCAAGGTAAAAGCAGCATCTCTCTCCTTATCTGGAAGGCTGAGGACATGTGTCAGCCAGCTGCAGGCATGACCCAGGCTCACAGCATTCACTGGCTGAACTGCACACACATCCCAAGGCAGCGGCTGAATTTCAGCCTCCAAATACCTTTAAACAATGGGGAGGAACTGAGGCCTAAAATAGGCTCTTTCCTGTTCTGAAAAAAAGAAAATCCCCTGGTTTTCAAAGGTCTGCTAATATTTAAGTGTGTATTTATCTCCATTCACACCAGTTCTAGGTGCAGTTGTAGGTTGAGGGACTAGAGCTCTGTGGGTCAAATTGCTTATCAACTCTATAATCTCTATAATAATTTGTATCCCCCTGAAGGGACCAATATTTAGGCACAGAGATGGAGATGAGACTAATAAATTCAGAACAATGAGAAGCAAGAGTTTCTCCAAAATCTGCTAGTCCTGAGGGATGCTGGCTGGGCAGCTGAAACCACCTGAGAAGTGGCAGAGAGTGGTGGCAGTGGTGTCTTCTATATGCACATCAGAGGGCTAAGAAACACACAAAGATGGTGAGGCAGTTCCTACCTGTGATATCTGCTACATGTGTTGATGTGGCTTCTGGCATTGCTGCTCATCCTCCTGCAATGCCCCAACCCTTCTCTCTCAGGCTGGAGAAGGGGTTGGAGAAGGTTTTGCTCTATCAGAGCCCAGAGGGGAGATCCAACTGGTTGATACAGGAACAGATAAAGATAGAGAGAGGGCTCTTGCTGCTTTCTCACTTGGAAAGCTTTCTGGAACAGCATCAAAACCCTGGCACTTCTGATATCTCTTGTTGTGAAAGAGTCAGACCAAAGGCTGAGTACATCTCACCTGCAAAGCCCCAAGAGATCCAACAGTTTGTGCTGACAGCAGGTTGTGAAACAACATGGGGAGTGCAGCAGCCAGAATTGAGCAAGTGCTGCTAAAAAGACCTAAGAAACAATAGCTGGGTGCTGCAAATGGACCCAACCAGAGCAGAAATAAAGGAGCACTTTGAGACTGATGGCTTTTCATTCTTTCTTATTGGAGAAAATCTGCCAGCTCTCCCCATGTCAATACAGTTTGCCTACTCACAGTTGCCCCAAAGACATACCATTGGGGTGGCCCCACAGCACTGCCCTGCAGAAATCTCAGACCAGATGAACACAGGGCCACTCACCTCCCTCTACCTTCTTCACATGTTCCCCCTTCTCTCTATCCCACATCTACTAGAGTCATCCCACCTCCCCCATTTTTGCTAAAATCAGTGTAGTTCCCCTGAGAACAGCAGTGACCAAAGCTCTGATGTAGACAAGGAATGGCAGCCTCCAGTATCTCCTGCTGTGCCAGCCTAGATGTGCTGCCAGCAGAGTGAGATGAAATACCAGCCTGGAGCCCTGCAGCATGTTCTCACCTCTGCAGAAAATGTACAGTGTGCACAAGTCAGCACAGTTAATGGTGCACTACTCCTGCCAGAACAGCAGAGGAACAACACCTCAGAAGATGGATGACAATCATGCCAAGGCCAGACAGGATCTCCTGGATGGCTGTGGGGTGACACCAGACAGCCAAGGACTCCTGGTGGCCCCCATCACTCCCTGAACCCAGCTGAGATGGCATGAGGTTTGCATGGGAGCTGAGCACACTTGCCCACGCCACCAGCCCGGGTGCAGGAGGTGTTGGAAGGTGACTGCTCCAGGCAAAGCCCAGAACTACCCACTGTGGCATGGTGTGGAGGGACCAGAGGCCAGTGTGCTCAGCACCACTTCAACACCTTCCTGCAACGCAGACATCCTGCCCTTGGCCATGTATCTGTGAGCCTGGAGCAGGACCGCTGGTAGCCAACAGGACACACGGGTCACCACTGACTTGAAGAGAGCAGGGGACAGTCCATGGCACAGCTCTACCCCAGGGCCAGGGGAGAGCTGGGCCTACAGCCCCTGTGTCTGCTCACTGGTACAGCCTGCAGGAAGGAAAGGCAACAAAAAACCTGCAGGGCCACAAAGTCAGGGCACACTCAAGCACACAAGCCCACCTCCCTGTGGAGCACCAAGACCTCTCCCATTTCTCTGGCAAACACACCCAGCCCATTCCTGCCTCCAGGAGGTACAACAGGGAATTCTGCCACTGACTTCAGTACAAACTAATTCAGCCCACCACCAAAATAACCAACTCAGCAGCATTTAGGAGCAGAGTTATTTCAGTACAGGCTGGTGTGTGGGTGTTCCTGAGGCAGAACAAGAAAGCCTTATTCCAGCACAGCCATGGAGCTCAGCACAAACCACTCCAGTGCACAACTGCCTGGATGGAGCTGTAAGTGGGCAATGCAAACAGAGCAGTTAATTCCTCCTCCCAGAGCTGAGTGAGCCCTTAGCACTCTCAAGCTTAAAGGTTTCTGCTTATATTATCTTTCTTCCCATTCCTTGTCCTGGTCACAGGAAGGTTTGGTCTCTATGTGCCATTAGCAAGGATTAATTCAGCATGCTTCATGTAATAGACTGTGGGTGGCCCAGGGAAGGCAACCTGCTCAATCCTGCTAACGATGGAGAAAGGATCTGACTGCTCCTGGGAGAAACTCATAGCATTGCTTCTTTTTTTTTTTTTTCCCTAGCATTTTTCTTCATTATTAGAGAAAAAACAAATGACACCAGACAACTAGAACTCCAAATAACCCCTAGGCAGCCATCAGTTTAAAGATGACATTTTCATTTGCAAATTGTTTACCTATTATTGTAACTTGTAACTTCTAAAATTCAAGTAATTGGCCTCAGCTTGTTTTCCTTTGGGATAAAAAAATGAAGCAATCTTTAGCTTGCTTCTTTTCTGTATATGGTAATGACCTTTCCTCTGCTAGTGTGAGTTTGTCACTGATCTGAAGAGGAAAGGAAAAACTGTAAACAGAAAAATAGTAAGGGAAAGAAATGGCACAAAAATGAAGGCTGGACCCAGGGAGACAACTGTGTGGCTAGAAAACAAGCTGATGTTAGAGAACATGAATATTGCTTTAACTCACCATTTTTTGGACCTAAAGGGGCAAATCTGCAGAGGGCATCCACACTCTCACAAATACGTTCACACTGAGTGACAAACATTACTTGGTTCCAGAAGCTGGAGATCCCTACCTCAGACCTATCACCATCTATGGGAACTTTCAAAAATCACGCTTGCCCCATGTGAAAGAATAGATTTGCAGGGCATTGCATCTCCCAAAGCCTCAGCTGGCCAGCACTTCTCAAAGTAGCATTCCAGACCCAAATTCCCTCCAGTGCCTCGTGAGACACCACCACCACTACCATCACCTGGTTTTCTCTGACCTCAGAGGAACTCTGTGTGAAACTGGGTTGAGATCAGGTAAGCAATTAAAGTCAGTGAAGCACAGACAGTTCTGCTGACTCAGACCAGCAGAATCGTTTTTGAAAACCTGAGCCCTGTAAAGAGACACGTTTTCCAGTCAGATGCTAGAAAGTATATCCAGTGTAAAACACAATCATTTCTTCATTAGCACCCCTGGAGATTAAAGCTGATTCAGTGCTGCACTTTTTACTGAGAAGTCCCAACACTAAAATAAGATGCATAAATCATTTCCTTAAGAAAAGGAAAAGTTACTAAGGAATACAATACTGATTATGGTCTTCTGGGATTTCTGAATTCATCTGACAAGCTTCACATGCTTGTCTAGAAGGAACAAATGCTCACTGAAACCCAACTCCTTTTCAATCTTACTCAGCCAACAAGTTATGCCTTTCTTATTTTCAGGAAAAAACACATTAAAGTGATGGAGCAGCCCCTATAAAAGGAAAATCACATTTCATTTAGTGTACACTGATAACGTTCCATTAACGTTTCAGTCAAGTCAGTCTTCTGAATTTTAAGACATAACTCTAAAGGCCCCATTGATGGATTGCTGCTGTACTCAGAAAATATTAGTACATTGTTAAAACGGCAGGAATTACCCAATAACGTCTCTTAGGAAAGAGGAACTAATTTCCCCAAAGGAGCAGAAAAAGACAGGGAAATAAATTATTCCCCCACTACAAAACGGTTCAGATTTTAGTTCAGAATTGTTTCCCAACTTCAAAGAAATTTCTAAGAGCACACACTAGAGAAGTCCCTTGAGCCATTCAACCAGACTCCCAGGAATTTTGGGGACCGCGGGTGTAAATCCGCACTTGCGGGACAGTGCAGCTCCCCTTTCCCGTCCCGATCCCGGCACAGCCTCGGGAGGGCTGCACGGAGCTGAGCAGGGCTTCGTGCCCGGGGGGACACCGAACGGGACAGCGACAGGCACAAGGTGTCTGTAGGAAGGAGAAAGGGGGACACCGAACGGGACAGCGACAGGGAGAAGGTGTCTGTAGGAAGGAGAAAGGGGGACACCGAACGGGACAGCGACAGGCACAAGGTGTCTGTAGGAAGCAGACACGGTGTCACAGCGGATCGGCGGCTCCGGGACGGCAGCGCCGCTCGCACCGCGGGCGAGAGCAGAGGCGAACTTCAATGGGCTCAGCCGAGGGATGTGCGACCGCCGGCGAGCTCACCGGCGGAACCAACTTCAGCTCCCGGGAACCGCCCGACAGCCGAGGGGCTCCAGGAGCGAGGAAGGGGCTGCCCGCCGTGCCCCGCTCTCCTCTCCGCCCGCCCGCCCGCGACCGCCGGGGGACCCTCCGAGAGCGCGGACCCACCTGGGCTGAGGCTGCTCTGGAAGTAGAAGAGGACGAGCAGGACCGAGCCGAGGCCGGCGGCCAGCGCCAGCCGCGGTGCCCGGCTCCGCCGCATCCTCGGCCGCGGCTGGCGGCGCGGCGCAGCGCCCGCGGCCCCGGCCCGGCCCGACCCCGGCCCCGGCCCCGGCCCCGGCCCGCCGAGCCCCGCTGAGCCCCGCCGGGCGCCGCCGCCCCGCCCCGCGCCCGCGGCCCCGCTCCCGCCCGCAGGAAGTGACACGGGGCGGCTCAGCCGCCGCCACGGGAACTTCGCCCCCCGAGAGCCCCGCGGCTCCGGCTCGGCTCGGCTCGGCTCGGCTCGGCTCGGCTCGGCTCGGCTCGGCTCGGCTCCGGCTCGGCTCGGCTCGGCTCGGCTCGGCTCGGCTCCGGCTCGGCTCCGGCTCGGCTCGGCTCCGGCTCGGCTCCGGCTCGGCTCGGCTCGGCTCGGCTCGGCTCCGGCTCGGCTCGGCTCGGCTCGGCTCGGTGCCGTGTCCGCGCCCTGTGCCGGCGCTCGGGAGTGCGCCCGTCCCTGCCCAGCTCCCGTCACGGCTTGAGGACTCCCCCAGGGGAAAAGGGAGTCGCTGATCTGGTGGCAGAATCGGGAGTTTCCCGATGACTTTACTCTGCACGGTCAGTACTTCGGAAGCATCACAAAGTTTCGTGGTCTTAAAATACACGTGGCCTTTAAATACACCTCTTCTTTTTTTAAAAAAATATTCTTTTGGCTACCCCGGCCTTGCAGCCTTTTACTGAAAGCACTAATGCTTCTGACTAATTCCACCTCAAGCAATAAATTTCTGTAGAAGGAGGACATAATTTTCTATTACTCTCGGCATGCTTTTGGAAAGTGAGAGCGGAAAGTTCTCTTACTGTATCCTCTATCCCCCAGGCACCGTAATCACAGCAGAACCAGCCCAGAGCTTCTGTTGCCCCAGTTCTGAAATAGCAGCAATGCTTTTCACCCAGCTCTGTAAAACACTCGAGATCTATTCAAAGGCCAACTGCCAAATTAGCCGGGCCAAGAGTTGGATTCCACTGACAGCACTCGTTCACTGCTTCTCTTCAGCCCCAACACACTTAGTTTGAAGAAAAGAGGACAGCTCAAGGAGGAGCCGCTGGGAATGACAAAGAAAGCATGAGTATGTGCACATGCTGGGCTTCATTCTGCCCTTATTTAGGGCAGAGGAAACCAGGAGGAGAACCTCATTGTAGTGAAGGAAGCTGGAATGAAATAAGATCACACGCAGCACCTTGCAGTCTGTGTTGGGCTATGCCCATGAATTAAACAGCTCTTTGATGTCACTGTTGGAGGGTCTGGAGAGGGGCAATAGAAATGAGACCACAACTGAGACCCTAATATCCCTCTTTGCCAGGGCAGGGCAGAGTGTGCAGTAACAGCTGGGAAGAGCCTGGGCAGCACAGCCCTGTGCCTGTGTGATATGTGCCGGGAGGGACTGTGACCCCGGCCTCTGGGGACCAGGAGATAGCGCTGGGACAGAGCTGCTGCCTGGCAATGGCTCTGCAGATGCAGCCTGCTCTCCGTTGCAAATGATACAGTAATTTTGGCCCCTTGATGAGTGTGGAAAGCCTCGGGGTCTGCCTCACATGTAAAGATGGGCTGATAGACCTCAAGGGCAGCAAAAGGGATGTCTGGTACTGCTGTCCTTGGGGCCAGAGAGAGTTCAGTGACTGAAGGCACAGCAGCCTGTGCAGTGGGAACCCCCTTGGAGTCACTTTTGAGGAGCTGGAAGGTGTACTCAGTGTACTCACTATTGGTGAATTTTTCGTTATTTCTGTCTCCCAGTACTGAAACACCAGAAGATCTAGCTCAAGGCTCCCAGAGGAGCTAGGGAAAATAATCATTCCTCTAGCCCAGCTTCCCTGGGTTCTGCAGGAGGAGTAAAAAAAGTAGAAATATCTAAACTTCAGCCGTAGTTGGAAACTATTCCCTTTAAAGAAAATACAGTCAAACGTCCCAGTAGAAACTCAGGCTCTGAGCAGGACCTGTTGAGTCCTGCTGCCTGCTGTCTGTATTTCATCCCCGGGGGCAGGGCCAGGGCCATCTGTGAGCACATCACATATGCAGGGCTGGTCTTCAGCAGCACGAGGTGAACGTGCTGTTCAGATCCATGGGGCTGAAAACAGAAGCACACCATGAGGATTTCATGGGATTCCTTATGGGGACTCAGCTGCAAATGCTGCCTTTTTCAAAGGACAAATCCCTTTTATAAAGAGAAAACCCCATTTAGAAGGACAAAGTCATTTTCCAGGGGGAAGAGGTACATTACAATAACAGCTGACTGCTGGCAATGGCACCAGCTGCTGGGAGGTCAGGTCTTTGCTGTTGCCTGTTCCTGAGTGTGTGACAGACGTCCTGGTCACACATGCTGCTCCCTTGTACCATCCCCCTTCCCCTGCAGCCCCACCATGCAGAAAAGAGCAGCCCCTGCCCTTAAGGCAGACAACAGTGACCAGTGCTTGCTTGAGAAGATCACCACAGATATATAGAAGGGCAGAGATAAAGCTGTCAGAGTCTCAGATTATGATCCCAAGCCTGTTTCTAATGGAATAATGAGATTCAGTCTGCTTTGGAGCAGCCCTTCTCTCCCTCCCCAGGCACCACTGGTGGCTGGAGAACAGCAGATGCACAAAGCACAAATGAAAACACAACTGCTCAGCAGCACATGTGAAATGAATGTGGCAAGCACTGCTCCCTGGTGTCTTAATCTGTTGCTTTGCCAGGTTAATTGGAAGAACTCAGAAATGAATATTTGCTGTAGAATGGCAATGGCTCCTTCCCTGACAGGGTGCGAACTCCTCATGGAAGGGCCACCCTGTTCCCTTTCTGCACAGTGACTCCCATTATGTGGTTCAGACCATGGCTGGAGCTATTTAGGACTGTTAAAACAATACTGGTAACCAAAAATAATGATCAAAAGGTGCTAAAAACATGCTGCAGAAGGAAATTATTTGTTACTGCCACGGTATGAACTGCAGCTGACTTGTAGGTGACGAGGAAGTGCTGTTTGCCTGCAGAATGATGCTGAGCCTTTGATGAAGTTCATGCTTGATTCCCTCCCTGCTCATTAGTAGTGCTCGTTACTGTCTTCTCAGCAGGTTTCTGCCACATGCTTTGCTTTTTCCCAGGACCTTGGAGCCACTGAGTGAGATTAACCCCGAGCTTTGGTCTGATGACCATGTTGAATAGAAATTAAACAGCGTCTAGTTTCTGCTGGAAACTGAGGAATCTGTTCTACTCCTCCCGGAGGCCTGGTCGTCCAGCCCCTGTGAAAAAGAACTTTTCTAGAGGGTATTTTAACTTTGCACCCAGTTGTTTAATTCTGGAGAGGCAGAAGCAGTTTTCCCTGGCCTCCTGCCGGTGAGACTCCCATCTGCTGGTGGCCCGGGTGCACCGAGTGACACCGAGTAAAGGCTTGGGCAGGGATGTGGGGAATGACACAGGTGCAGCACAGGCTTTCCTCAGAGACCAGCAGCTGGGAGGTGCTCCAGGGATGACCATGGGTCATCTCTCTCTAAGAACTGCATTAGACATCCCCCTGCCTCTGGGATTACCGTGGTCCGCTGTGTATCCTGACACTCAATGCTGTGTTTTAAATTTCGGCATCACTGTAATGTGCTGGCTGAGAGGGACCTTGCAAAGCCTCAGCCTATCCCCTGCTTGAGCTTGTTCTGCAAGTTTCTCCAAGATGGACCTTGCCAAGCAATCCTTTCCAGATTTACAAACCCTCAAAAATATTTCCTATCACCTTATCTGAACCATCTTTGTCAAAAGAGGGATCCATGACATTTTTCCCTGAAAGATAAGCAGAGTGCCAGGTTCTGCTGAGAGCACCAAGCTGGAATACTTGCTTTCTCAAGCAGTGCATCAATTTTCCATCATTTTCTGTAGCTCTTTGCACCTGCAGAGTGTGATTTTTCAAATATTATTTCATAAATGCACTAGTGTTTATGCTCACTTTGCACAGATATACAAGAGCCTTACTTCACAGCAGCAGAGAACCATGCTGGGATGGACTATACACCATTGAGTGCTGGACTAAATATTGGCAAGGTCAGTATATAAAAGACATGGGTTGGGTAAAAGATAAAAATGACATTAAATACCTCTGGGGATGTATTACTATTTACATAGAATATAATTAGATGCTTTGTGTATATTTTTAAAATCTGAGGGCAGATTTTGCCACTTGTTCAAACAAAGTAGCACTGATGCCTTGAGAAATCTCCTTGGTTTGAGAAGGACAGGATAGGGAAACAGCAGCAGCCAACCCCAAAGACATTCCACACCCTGAGGAATGCCACTGATTTGGTGGGTATGAGAGTGTACATTGCCTAAAGTTAATCAGGTTCTTATGCCTCATCAGGAAAATGTACTAAGGGTTAGAACAGTGCACACAGCATCTGATTCTGAGCAGTCAGTATTGTAACCTGGCTAATTCCACAGGTTGTCAACCTTTCTGTTACCCCTCAACACATAAAAAAGAAAAAGTTAATGACTTCCCAGGGACCATTTTACAATTATCTCCTGATCTCCTCAGAAATCTTCCTAAGGAGCAAGGAACAAAAAACTGGGCTGTCTCTTCTTATTTTGACATGCTGGCCTCTGTCAAAATATATTTCAAGGAAACATTCTTTTAACTTTCTTTCTGCCACAATTTAAAAATAAAATAAAAAGCAGCAGCTTTTTTTCTTTTAAAAGCACCAGTGGTGATGGAAGCAAACCAAATTACAGGCTCTAAGGACAACCCTCTGCCTGCATCTACTGGAAATGCTGTTGGTAAGATGGAAACTCCCATCAAACTTTTAATTCAGTGGTAGCAACTAGGGACTGTATTGTCTTTTGTACCAGGCATTTATATTTGATCAGTTTATATACTGTTCCCAGCTGGGAGCTTGCTTCCTGCTGATGTCTGATTGAAGGGCTCACCTGAGGAAGGGATGTGATTTACAAATACACACTGGAAAGCAAATTGACCTTGGCACAACAATGGGAGATGTGCAGTTCCTTCAACAGCAAGAGCAGCAAACCTACCAAGCCTCCCACGAGGAGCATGGCCAAGGTTTGCCTTCTCCTCTGCTGTTTCTTGCACACCCGGGGAAGAAAGCCACAGCTTTTGTCCCTGCTTCCCAAAGCAACTGGCTGGCTCTGCCCTGCACCTCTATACCAGCTGTGGTCGGGGTTGTACAAAGAGAAGGTGATGGCTGAGATGGGAACCAGCCAAGGACCTCGTATCCCAAGAAAACCCAGTAAGTCTCTGCAGCAGAGCCCCACCAGGGTCATGCCCATCATGTGGCAGAGCACAGCAGCTCAATGCACAGCTGGCTCACAAACACCTAATTCAGACCAGGTACATTGTCTAAATTACCTTCTCTTTCAGGTTTCTCAGTATTTGTGGTCACTGAATATTCACTATTTAATAAAAACATCTCCTGTCTTATTCACACCTTGTACTTCACATCACAACAAATAACACCAAATTCTGTCTTGGGTAAAAAAAAAAAACAAATATTCCTATAGTTATATACCCAAATTCCTCAGGGCACGATGGTTTCTCAAGGGCCCAAGCCTGTAAATTTTGAATCAATGGAGAAGTCTGACAGCATCCTATGCCTTGCTATTATGAGAGCTACACTACTGCCCAAATTTGGGGTTAAAAACAGGTCATAGCCAGTCTTCCCCAAAGAAATGTTTCATCTGACTGCTCTCTACATCTAGGGGGGAACACACTGCGGGGTCTGCACTACTGGGTAGCTCTAAAACTCACAGAAATTCACCATGACCTGGTTAGGGTCTTTGGGAATCCAGTGTTGGCAGCTCTGCTAAGCCTCTGTCTGCATTTAGGCACTCTTGGAACTCCCCAGCAGAGCCAGGTGAGATAGGCACAACATCTGCACCACCACATGCTGACCTTACTACCGCAGTTCCAGTGTGTCAGAACAAGAAATTCCCCCCTTGGAGGCACGGTTTGCATTCGAAATATTCCCAAAATGAGGAAGGAGAGGCTTGGAGATGCCATTGAGAAACCTCTCTATATCCCCATTTGAGGCCAAAGGCAGTGCTTGCCCATGCAGACACAGTGCCTTTGTGATGGATTTGCAAGCCAGGGTTGTTACATTGAAGCCTGTAATGAAAAGGCCAAATCTTTGGCTGCTCTAAGCATTTGCTCAGAGACTGTATTCATTTCTATCCCAGCTGAGGGACCATGTCCAGCATACATGCATTTGATAGAAAGAAATTCATCAGTAGCATGCTTTTATACCTTCACAAAAGGTATAAACCAGATTATTCTAAACTGGGCTTTATTTGCTTGAAAGCACATAACTCAGCAGCACAGACAAGCTTGGTATCTTAGGAGCAGAGCAGGTGGCAAAGACTGCGCAGAAATCTCTCTGGAAAGTCCTGTTTCCTGGACTTCAATTTATTTACATTGACTGTTCATGACCAGAATCCTAGGACCAAATAATCTGGTTTTGGGATCTTCTGCATCCAACCAGCCACAGCCAAGAAACACCATGAGAGAGACCTTGGTTTTAGTGCCTCATTTGGAGAGTCCCTTTCTTAGCACAGCAGCACTGAGCACAAGAGTGTGACCTGGGGTATTGCATTCCCAATATGACTCCCCAGGTCTGAGCAAAGGCAGATTTGTCCCTGAGAGTGGAGTTAGGGCGTGTTTTGTGGGGATAAACGCTTGTGGCCAAGGGAAGCATCTTCCCAGCCTGGCAGGGCACTGCTGGAGAGAGTTCTCTTCCCCACGGCATTCACATTGCTTCTACAATGCACACTTCCATCTGAATTGGCTCCAAAGGGAAGGGGAAAAACCCCACGCTGTAAATAACAAGTGCAAATTACCATCAATGGTCAGAACAGTGCTATTGATGTATACTCAACCACAGAATGAACATGCTGAGAAAATTCTTTTTTCTTGTTGAAACAGAGGTCCCATTTATTCTTGTCCCTCTCACATGAGGGAAGCTTGAGCAGGTCTGTCCTTTCTCCCCTCAAAACCCCATGTCCTGACAACTTAACCAGACCATCCTGAAATACTGACATTGCTGGCTCTTTCTACAGCAAAGCAGCCTGGCCCTGGGGAAGGAGAAAAATGAACAAAGATAACAGCATGGAATGACATCTTCAAAGAAAGCTGTGTGACTTAGGTACTGTCCTCACTGACCATGTCTAGTTGAGGTTGTAGGTTCCTAAATACCTTTATTACTGCTGATACATTCCCTCATGACTCAAAACAGAGCTTCTTGTTTACTGAAGGAGGTGCAGTTAAAATAATCATCATCAGCTAAATACCATTAGTGAGGCTGAACCCTGTACATACTGCCACAAAGTCAAACTCAGGTTTGTAACTACAATTTTAAGCATAGAGAAGTAATTGCATATGTCTAAACATGACAGGGCTGGTCAAATCCAATTCAAACAGCTTCTATTTCATGGAAACCCTGGTTGAAAAGGCGTATAAATATTCTTAGTCCAGCTCTTGTTCATGATACTCTGTGTTTTCACTATTCTAGGAAGCCTGAGATACTATTTTTATTTTGACTAAAATAATAAAGGCTTTTCTCCAGTCCTCTGGGAGCCCTAATTGAATTACGTCTGCATTAGAAAATTCCAGCACTGCTAAAATCAGACAGCCACTGACCCATAATGTCTAGGAGGTCTATCAAGGAAGCATGGTGTCTGCCTCCAACAGAAACTATATCCAGAGGTGTCTTTTGCAAGTTTAGTCCTGGAGAGGCACCAAATCAGCTTAGTGTGGTGTGGAGAAAGCCCATTCCAAGTCTCTGAGCCACTGCAAAGGAAGCCAAGCCAGCTGGCCTCTCTCTTTCCTAAAGAATTCTTCCAAACAAGCACCTCTTCCCAGTGTCCACAGACAGAAGGGAACAGGGCCTTGGATTTGCAGCTGGAGCTTTTATTATTATTACCACAATCAATTCAGGAGAAGCAGCCCGAGGAGCCCTGCAGATTGCAGCCAAGCCCCTCAGATCAAAGGTTTCCAGGTAGTGCCTTGGCCTCTTCTTGCAGAGATTGGCCATGGAAGGATGCTTCGTGCTCTTCTGCACCATGGGCTCGCAGAAACTCCAGCCTGTGAGTCCCACTCTGTTTCCAGATGCCTCAGGTGCAGCCTGTCCCCCCCCTCTGAACCCCCTGGAGGAGGCACCAGCATCCCAGCAGAGCTGGTGTGTCTGCCTGAGCACTGGTGCTCTGCACTGCCCAGGGCATGGCCAGACCTCCTCCCAGAGCACTTGGCTTCTTGGGTTAGTGCTGCTGACAGTGTTGAAGAACAGTCTGGCTGCTACGGAATCTATATATTGATGGCAGCTAAATCATGTACTTTTTAAAGAGGTTGCTGCATTTCCAGCTGGTTGCAGTGAGATAGGCTCTACCCTTTTCATTGTTATGAGAATAATCTACACAAACACCCATGAGCCTGACCTTCTCTGAAGTTTGCCATCAGTGAGAGGGGAAGAGAAAAAGCTACTTCATTTCGACAGATTTTCTCAGCAAGAGAGTGATTTCAGCAAAGCCAAAGAGAATTCCAATTCCTCTCTCAGCTGAGGAAGACAGCACAGTCATATGCCTTGCCCAAACCCTCTTTCCAATGAACAGTGCAGCCAGTGTCATTGGAAAGAAAAAAAAAAAAAAACAAGGAAAAAAATGAAGCAAGTAGAGTGTTGGTGGTTTGAGGTTTTTTTTTCTTTTTTTTTTTCCTTTGGCTGTTATTTCTGTGGTTACAGCTACAGCTAAAAGCAGCAGTAGCAGGTTACAACAGAAACTGAATATGCTACTGTGCAGAGGTTCAATTCAGTGGACTGGGCAGATATAAATGGGCTTTTAAACTTCAGAAATTACCTTAAACAAAACATGATTATGTCTTTCAATGAGGGCATGTCCAGAGAGCACCAGCTGGACACAGTACAAGATAGGTCAGGCGTATGTTGCAATGTTTAAAACCTGAAGCAATGAGAACTGCACTGAAGCTTGCCCTGTTTTATTTCCATTTGGTGTCCCGGAGCTAATGGAGTGAAGGAGCTTGAACAAAGTGCCTCACTCAGCCTCTCTGTGGCTTATGCCCTGAGATGCCCCTGGCCAACAATTCTGTCCTGCAGTCCTCCAGAGAGCTCTCCCAAATGCAGGATGGGGGACTACAGCCACCCTCAACCTCCAGGTTTGAACAAAGCAAGACAAGGAATACCTAATAATTAGTGAGGGATTAAAAATTAGATTAAACCCCTGCTCCAATTGCAGGGGTGGCAGATAGGGACATGTTCTGAATGAACTATGAATCTGTACTGTACTGCAACACGGTTCTCATCCAAGCTTGCATGGAGTGTGCAGGCTGAGGCTCCCTGTGCAGAGCTCCTCTCTGCACCACGGGGCTGGGGAGAGCCAGGGGCTGCTGCTGTGCCTCAGCCTTCTGCTGAAAGAGGGTCAAATCCCTCTGGGCTGAAAGCACCAGGCTCATGTCACGTTTTAATGATGTCCACAGACCATGTGGAAAAGCTTCATGCTGCCCATCAAAGCAGCTGAAACTGAGCTGTAAGATAATCAGTGGAAGGGAATCGTGGTTAAACATTATCTAGAAATAGGGCTGACCCAGACTATAAACTCTGGCTCCATGCTAGGAAAAGATTAGGAATTAGGGGAAAAAATGTAGAAAAGGTCTGCTATTCTGACAGTTGTCATCCACACTGCAGTGCAGTATATATGATTTTACTGTTGTCCTGTACTTTTTGTTCCCAGTTCTCTCCCCAGTCATGTGTGTGTGTGTGAGAGAGCCTGTCAAGCAGCTGTGTGCTGTTTTACTGCCTGCTGGGTTAAACCACGACTACTGTCTTCTCCTGTTCTGCTACCATAGCTGTACTTTATCTGGTCATTGGTTTGTAGCCAGCCAAACTATTCCTGCAGAGCCCAGCAGAGACTCATGGTGTTAAACCAGCCAAGTATGCAGTCAAGGCAAATGCTAACTTTCCAGAGTCTCCTCTCAGGATGTCCAAAGCTTGACAAAGTGGGCATGGCTCCATGGATCTCGTGAGCCACTGTCTGCTACACAGGAATTTATAGCTCTGTGCTTGCTACAGCTTCAACTGAAGAAGAGATATACTTAACTAGTTTTCCAATGAAATCTTCATTGGACAATGCAGAAGCCAAGAAAAGAAAACCATTCTCACCTGAAGTCTCTCAAATGTATTCTTCAATAAATCTGGACTGCAGAGAGAAACTTAATCCTAAATCCCACTCTTTGTGTCCAGGACTAGGAGTAGCAGTAAATGGCACAAACTAAAATCTCCTCCTTTTGATTGCAGTGCCTCAAACACCTGCCCTGGCTTCAGAAAAGTATGATCTGTGACTGCATGTTCATGTTTGTGTGTGTTACAGTGACACTTAAAAAATTGCTATGAGAAGACTATAAAGGAAAAGGTGTCAATCAACAGCAGCATGGAACCTCTTCATGTCCTTCCTTAATGTGCTAAATAATGACTAAATAAAGTAAAAACAAATAACAGCTGAATGAAATATTAGACTGCACAGAAAAACATGGCATTGCTCAAAATACTAGCTTTTTCTGCACGGAGAATTAGTGCTAGCTCTATATGGAATTAGCCATCACAACTTTCCATCCACTCCAGCTTTTGAAACAATTAATCTCATGGAAGCCAGAGCAGGAAATCCTGCTGGGGAACCAAATGCTTTTGGTGAAAGATCCAACAGCAATGAAAACAAATGCACCTGACTTTCTGGGCTGACTTTTCTTAGAGAAAGTCCCTGTTATTTACAGTGACAGATGTGAATATTTCTGTTTTCCTGCAGCACGTTTTTCTTGTCAACTTTAAATCATATTAAGTGATATTAAGTAAATATCATATTAACTAAGTGGGGTGGAGGGGAAATCTTTTCTTAACTAGTTTCAGGTATCTGGTTTTCTCTTTGTCCAAAAAAAAACACTTCTACCTACCTGCCCATAAGAATATTGTCTGTAAATCAATCAACAATCTGAAAAATCAGAGGAACAGAATGTAATAGAAGAACAGAACATACCACGAGCATTTCCCAGGTGTTCAGTGTCCATACGCTCTCCAGATGCAAAAAGTGCAGAGAGGCTTTATCAAGTAGGAAATGTTCACGATGTTCATGGACTCATACAACCAACTAAAATCAGCTTATTTGCTAACTTCAGGGAGGGCAAAAATGTACATCTGAGCACCTGGGACAGATTTGTAAGGAGCAGCTCTGCCACACCGAGGGGAAGGAGGTGTGAAACCCCAAGGGTATTTGACTGAAAGACTGCACAGCAGAAAGCTGCTCAGCTTGGATGGTGGGATTGAGGACACGAGCAGGGACAGCAAGATTTCCAGGAGACAGATTGTAACAGGAGGCAGTGAAATGGAGTGTGATTTTACCATTTGTTTCATAGGGGGTCTCAGGACAACCCTGTCTGACACCAGGAAACACATCCAAGAAAGGACAAGCTTAGAGTACAACATATGTGTGTGGTAGAATTTCTTTTATGAAAGGGATAAAAACCTCCACCACAACCAAAGTAGTAAGAACAGTGTCCAATATCACACCTCTTTAGCCTTGGCCAAAGAACAGCTGAAACATTTTTGCTGATATTTAAAGCAAATTAATCAGCATGAAGCAGACATTCTCTGCTTAGGAAATTTCAACCTAAATAGTTGCAATTTGGCAAAACTATGAGCAGCTGAAATGAATTATTGTTGCTGGAAGTGCTGGTCCATTTTAGCAATAGGTAGTGTACCTGCATCGCTTGCCACGTGCACAAAATTCAGTATTGCAAAGACAGAAATGAAGGCTGACACTGTTAATCACTAACACCTAAAACATTTTAAGAAAATCAGGGAAAGCAGTTTTTTCCTTGGAGTTAAGAGGGGGAAATTTCACCATCTCTTGCAGAGAAAACATTGGTTGCTGAATTTAAATTTTCACAGGTCAAAAAAACTTTTTAAAAGCTCTCCAGGTGGTTTCTAGTTCATGCAGTTGACTGAGCCTGTGAATTTTGAGACTCCCTCAGACAGACTTCCTATTTTCCAAAGCCTTTTGTAAAGCCTAATAAAGATGAAATGAGAAGCATTTTATTATCCATTCCAACACAGGGGGCAGAAATGGGAACAACAGGGGACACTGCCGGACCCAGGTGCTGTGTCTTCTCTACATTAGAAGCTTGGGGGTGAAAAAGTGGGCATAGTTTGTGCAAGATATGAACTGAGCTGTGTAGGAGAGTGAGGATGAGGAAGGAGGTACTGGTAAGAAGTGCAGAAGGAGCACACAGTGGGTGCACCAGTCTATGGGCTGGACTGACAGCTGCAAAAGAAGAGATCAGCATAATGATAGCATCCTGGGACTTGAATAAAAATTCTTTAACCAGATCCTAGGGGAATGTTTTTGCTATTACCTAAGCAAGATAGGTGAAATGTCAAAGTACGTTTGAAACACCAAGAACCCCAAAGACTCACTGGGATGAATGCTTGCTGGGCAATACCCTTTAGGATCAGAATTGTACTAAAGCACATCAAACATGTGCTTTAGTAGCACAAGTGTCTCATTAAGCAGTCCTCAAAAGCCACACCCAAAGGCAAGCTCTGTTCCCAGTTTACCACCCTGCATGTGTCCTGTGTAAAAGCAATGGGAAGCAGCTGGGGAATGCAGAGCTCTGCAGAACTTCCCAAAGCTGACACAGGGAGAAGGAAAGTCCACAGGCCCAGGAGTGTCAGCAGTTTGCCCCTCACTTTTCTGCTCTGGGAAGGGGATACTCAATGATTTATAGCAAGCTGCAAAGCTGTCTGTGTGCTGCCACTATAGAAATATTCTTTCAGAAAAGGCTGTGTTACCAAACAAGTTAATGCCATGGGGAAACGTGACACATTTATAGCTCTTTATGGCAAAAAAAGTGGGCAGCCAAGTGTACAATGAATCTTGAAATCTTTGTAGGAGCCTCCTAATGGTTTTTGTGGGCTGATGGGGTGAGAACATGGAGCTCTGTGCCCTACCAACCACAGATTCCTTTCCATTTAACTCACTCTTTAACCAATTACACCTTCACTACAGTTTTAAACCATCTGCTGCTTGTTTGCCTCTTTAACAAGGACTTCTAATTCATAGTACCCTCTTCTAAACTTTAAAGGCATATCTCCAGATCAACTAAACATGGACAAAGTAGAAAGTGAGCAAGCCCATTACCAGAAAAGCATGGAACAGACTTCTGGATACATGTTCCTACAATCCTTATATCAAGATGAAGTGACTTGCCTGTGATGGAAGAACATTGACTAATGGCAGAACGAAACAGAACTGAGGTAACTTGATTCATAGCAGTTTACTGCAAAAAGTTAATGCCCCCTAATGTACATCCAAAGGAGTTTCTCTGAGGGACATGCAGGTTTGTTGCACACTACCCTCCCTCTCCTGCCTCTGGGAAGGCTGGTGGTGCAGCACGGCATGTACTCAGTGCTGAAGGTGTCTGAGGAAGAGCAGGTGTCACTTCTGGAGAGAGTTCAGTGTTGTCAGGTGATCCCTGCCTGTCCTGCACCTTTAGGGCACCAGCGCCCAGCTGCTGCAGGCAGACAGGATTCAAACACAGGGTACAAAAGCAGTCCATGCTGTAACAGAGGATCCCCCAAAAATGGAACCCACGAGGAGAACCCTGTGCCACAAGCTGAATGCTGCCATCAAAAGCAAAGGGCTCGTGGCCCGAACACCCACATCATGTGAGTACCAGGGACCTTGAGGGCTTTTCTAGCTGACCTTTCAGTATTAATCCAATGTTTTCTTTGTTCCTTCCAAGTTCTTTTACTGTTGCATTCAGAGTATAAGTTCACTTTCAGTTCTCTTCCATAGTAAAGGGTAAACCTGTCACTTTGCTCCAACTCACCCCAGGAACTGTAATGCTATCAGCAGAGCCAAACACAGGCATGGGGACGCAGCCTAGGTTTTTATCATTTCAGCAGGTTCTCCCTTGTGCACATGAACAATTCAGTCCAACCTAGCTCTCGCAGGGATTTAGTTCTCCACTGCAGCACATGGGCCAGCCTCTCTGGATAGGATTTGGACATCCCAAATGCAGTGTGGCTGAGAAACCAGCTGAGTTTCAGCAAATGAGGCATTTCTCCCTGGGGCCCACACCTTCATGGGGAGAGCTGGAGCATTTTGGATGGGTGCAGTGAGCTTTCTCCCCATCCTGGGAACACCCAAAGCCCAAAAGGCACACTTTCCCCAGGATGGCCACTGCAGCAGGGGGCCCAGCTGAGTGCAGACCAAGGGCAGGCTGTTCAGCCTGGGTGTTTCTGTCCAAAGCTGCTCAGGATGCTGCAGAAGGACAGAGGGAATAATGTCATCCCCAGTCCACAGACAGCCCCTCCCTGCAGAGAGGTGATGCTGCTCTTTCAGGAGCAGCCAAGAGCAGAGTGTGCTCTGCAGTGCCCCAGGAGCAGCAGGAGCCTGTCCCAGCAGTGTCCCTGTCCCTTGTGCATCCGGAGGGGCTGAGCCCCAGCAGCTGTGCCCGTGCCCCAGGAGCTGCCAAGCCTGCTCGCATCCACAAAGGCCCCACGTGCTCCCTGGAGCAGCCCCTGCACGTGGCTGTAATTCTGCCTAAATTCACCCTTGAACCCTCTGGGCTCTGCAGGCTCTCCCTCCCACCCCTCCAGGGTGCTGTGCAGACAAACCCTTCTTCATCGCGTTCAAGGGAGGGAATATAGAAATAAAAGCTGCAATACAGAGGAGCACACAGCCCTGGCTGTGCGTGGGGAGCATCTGCTGGAAAGGAGCCAAGTGGCTACTGAGCCCTTGAAGTAAAACACAACAGCCAGTTTTCATGAAGAATTACAAATCAAGACTGAACAGGATTTGAATTAAATGAGATTCCGAAGGGAAGCAGCACAGCTACAGCAAAGCTCCTGGTCCTTGGGATGAAGAGGGCTTCTCCCCAGCAGTCCTGCTCTGCCAGGAGCCTCTCTCATCTTCCCCTCAGCTTTTTGACCTGTCTGAGCGCACACACCCCCCTCAATATTTATAGTTTTTATTTCCCTGTTCTCTCATGGATCTTTGGAAATGTGCAGTGTCTCATGTTTGGGTCATCTCACCGCTGCTGCTGCTGTAGAGGAAGGGCTGGCTCTCCCTGCAAAGATCAATATGGTATCCACATCCTCCATTCCAGCTTGAGCAATCCTGATTGGCAACCTATGGATTTCTGAAGTCTATCCATTAGACTTTCTGATAGTTTTTTTTTTGTTCCAGTTTTTTCCCCATCTCCAGACATGTTAGAAAGAGTCACTGGAAGTGCAGGCTATTTCACAGCCTTTGAGCTGTCATTGTCCCTGTAAGATCACCACACCCTTGTATTCTGACCCCTGTAAGAGGGGGAATAATGGCACAATTTGATGTAAAGATGCTTGTTCTTCTTGTCTTTTTGTTTTGGGCTTTTTCTTTTTTTTTTTCATCTTGAGAACATCAAATCTTCTGGATCAGACAGGCCTTGCTCAGGGCAGTGTTCCTAGAAGCAAGATTGGTTTAGCTGTAACCTCCAACTGCACTCTGAGCAGGAACAGGCCATGGGTGCAGATGGACACAAATTCCTCTGGCTCACTTTTTTGCTGGCCACATGCTGGTGGCTGCTGGCCAGAAGCCGTGGGGTTCCATGAGCAAGACCCTGAGCCTGGCATGGGGATCAGAGCTCCCTACACTCAAACCCAGGGGTGGGAGCTGACTCTCCTCCATCCGAGCCTCCCTGGGCAGGGCAGGGTGCCAACATCTGGCTGGGGTATGTCTGCTTGGCACAGCTGCTTCTGACACAGCAGGAGCGTCACGCCCGCCTGCGGACGCAAAGTTATGCATTTTTATACTGTTTCTTCTTTTCATTTGAATCTCTTGCAGTTTTCCTTGCAAACACTTGGCAACTGAGTGAACTATGATTTACAATTAATTACTTGAGACACCATCCAATCAGGGGAAACCCCACCAAAAAAAAGAAATCAGCAAAATTTGTGGGGTCTCTTGTAGCATCTGCCACACGATCCCGGCTGGGGAGGAGGTGGATCACTCCTTTATCACCCTGCCTGGATGCCAGGGATGAGCAAGACATCTGAGAAACTCCAAATGCTGTGTGAAGCAGGGTTTCATTAAAATAAAATACACCAAGTACATTGCATTGTATTGATTTGTAATTCTCACCAGTGGTTGCTTTCATAAAATAATTGCAGATGCTCATTCTTGTTGCTTGCAAAGAGAGCAGTCAAAATCTTTGTCTTCCTTAACAGCTTCTGCATCAAAGTCCTCATGAGAGGCTTGGACACTTTAAAAGGATCAGCAATTATTTGTGGTGCTTGCTTTGCATTTAGTTTCCTTGCATATTCATGCCAGTGATATTTTGAAATGCACATAACAGGAGGAAGCAAAGACTGACAGTAGGGGATCCAGCTGAAGTGAAGCAGATGTCTTTTAAATTCAGAACACACACAGCACAGAAACACTGAGTGATCGAACACAAACTAGAAGCGAAACCAGAAAAAACAGATTTTGTACTTAAAACTGAGCACTGCAGAAAGAACAAAGAGCCCGAGTGGTGCAAAACAAACTTATATTAAAACAACTCCTCACTCTGAACACCCTACTGCATTGCCAAGGAGCACAGGTTAGGAATTTCAATAAACTTAGTTTTATGTTGACTGTGTCCCTTTAATTATTACTTTTTGGCACAGCATGTAGGACACCTCCAGGCCAAAACACAAGTGATGTTGAAAGTGCAACTATTCCTTCCCTTTGGGAATGAAAGTTTTCTGATTATTATATAAAAATATTTGGATGTATTTTTTAGAGATTCCTCCCATTAGCAGCTATATTATTAGCAGTGAGTCAGAGAAGGTTTTGCTGATGTTTTAAGAGATGTAACTTAAGGTCAGAACTTAACTACACCAAGCAAGCAGGCCTGGTGTGAAACAGCCTTATTCCCTCCAGTGGGATTGCTCTAATGAGCAAGGGCTGGCAGCATGTGATCTTAGATTGTGAACTGTACAGAGCAGCTTCGTTTTAATTGCAAGGCACTGGGCACATCCAGGCAGGAGCAAAACGTAAGGAGAAAAGAGCAAGTGTAGAGAAACAGCAGATAATTATAAAATGAAAAAAGAACCAGGGGTGGAGGGTTTCTCTTTTTGCTGGTTAATCTGGGAAACATTCAACTGTGGCAACAACCAGTGGTCATTAGAGGAGCGCTGTGACACCAGGCAGTAAAAAAAGCTCAAATCTGGGCTTTTACAGCAATCATAGGTCTGAAGACCAACACTCAGCTTCCCTCTGCTAAAAGCAGACCTGAAATGTAACCCACATGCCTGAGGCTATCTTTGGTGCAGAAGCCCTTCTGGATAAACCAATGTGACTGAGTCCTTGGCAGTGGGGCAGAGTTACTTACAGCTCTGATTTGGCTTTTGCACAGCACAGACGAGGCCATGGGGAGATGCTGGTGGGCTGGGGAGGCTCAGCTGCTTTGTTTCGCTGCTACTCACTTAAGATTTTATGAAATTTTGATCCATACAGATTAGACAACTCCCCTACCACTCTGTAATTTCACTTGGGTTTCAGAGAAAGCTAAAAAAGAAAAAAAAAAAAAAACAGCAAGGAAACCCCTCACCTTAAAACACAGCTTCTGTTTTGGGCATGTGCCCACTGGCTTAAGCCACACTAGAGGGTTGGCTTCCCACAGTGTGGAGAACATTCCAAAATACAGCTTGCACTTTTCCCAAAAACCTTGTGTTTCCCTGGACCCTTGCACAAGCCATGGGCTGCCTGTGAAGCAGAATCACACGACATTCACACTCTTTTCCTTTTTGCCTGGGTATGTTTGTACTAAATCTTCTCCCCTGCCAGAACCACAAAGGATGGGGCAAAGAGGAGAAAGCACCGAGGCTGTCAGTGAAACCCTCCTTCAATAAGGTGATATAAACCCTGCATACAGGAGATTAAGCATAATCTGTGAAAGGGGACAGCAGAAAGGCTGGTAGACTTCAAAATAAGCTTTAACAGCTGTGTTTTGGTTGGCCAACAACAGCTCTGTGTTGGCTGAGGCTGGCTGGCTCATGTGAACAAGTCAGATTATTAAAATACAGCGTTCAGCAATCCCAGCCTTGGAGCACTTGACAGCACTGCCTTCTCCTTTGTGTGTCACTGCTTTGACTGAATGTGGTAACAAAGCAAAGTGCAGTAATAATGTGAGGTGCCCATGACAACAGAGTCAGTGATAATCCTATGGTGCTGTCCTTAGTTCAAAGCAAAAGATACCATTTACTGGCTTAAAGCACTGTCTTTTTGTTTCAAAAGTACCTTTTGGGTAGGGAAATGCATGTCTTTCTCTTTGTCTGGCTTAACTGCTGGGCTTAATTGGCCTTATTTTAGAGCATAATAGATAAATCAGCAAGACATAGCAGAATTCAGAATAAATCAAGCTAAAAAGCTTTTCATAACTTGCAAGTCACCACAGAAGGAGAGAAACTGCCCATTTTCTACAGTAATAAGCTATACTACCAACCTGAACAGCAGTTTAAAATAATTAACAGTACCAAAAAAGAAAGGGTGTGTGTATATGAGTGGTTCTGCAGAGCCACTCCACCCAGTACAATGGGAAAAAATTAACTGGGTGGACCTGCATTCCCGTGCCAGTTCACAATGACTGCACTTTATATTTCTGTGCCTGGAGATATACATTTCTTGCACGTGATCACAAGCATTGAGGCAAAAGAAGAGCTTGAAAGGCAAAGCAGGACAAAAAAAAACACGCTCAAGAAAAGAAATGGAAACCATTTCTACAACAAGATAAAGAGCAACTCACAGTGAATTTTCAGGAGTGCTGGTTTCCTTCTTCACAGTAATTATATCATTTATTAGGCAATGTCTCCTGTATGGTAATTAGAATTATTGTGGGAGGGTGTCATAACATCTATGTTTATTAGATGACTTTGGGGACCTTGCTGTGGGAGACTGTAAGAGAAAAGAACAAGAGAGATAAATTGCCTAAGAAAGATTGAGTGGTCTGTTTGAATGTGAACCACACACATAATGGAGATGGGAAATAACTGTGCAGTACCCTTTCTCCTGAAGATCTAAAATGTCTGATATCCAGCTTTAACCTGATATTTAGGATGTCTCTCATACTGACAAAAATCAGGAAAAGAAGAATGCAAGTCCTGCCAGTTCCGGCTGGGAAGGAAGGAAATCAAAGGAGAAGTGTATGTGCAGAAAGGCTGGGAGATGTGGAACAGGAGAAGACTGAAGGAAGGATCCTTGGGGTGACAAAAAAAGCCTGTACCATACACCAAAAATCCCCACAGAGCAGCTAAGCGTACTTTTTACAGAGGGATTGTTCAAAAGGGCTTTCATTGCCAGTGAAGGGCTTCAGAGGGATTCCAGTCTGGGGCCTGGACACCTGAGGCTGATCAACACCCCTGCTGTTGATGGCAGACCACAGAGCTCTGTGCCACCACTTTGGGACAGGGGCTGGAGGCTAAAGTCAGACAGAAAAGTGGGCTGGGCTCTGATATGGTTCAAACGATGTGTTTTAAGTTATGAGAGCTGTGTTAGTCTGGATCTGGTCACCATCACCTCTTTGTTTATAAGTTTCTTTCCTCAGGAGAGTCCAAGAATGAAAGCCAGCACCATTCACTCCACCTTTGTTACAAATATTTTGGACTAATACTTATTTTAAAAGAAGAAAAAAATGATAGAAGTGCAGTTTTTGTTTGGAAAAATGGAAGTCATTGTATTAGTTGTACAGAGAGAAATATTCAAAGTATTCAGGTTTTGTTTCTGGAGTCAAATCAACTTGATTTCCTCTCATTCAATAGGATGTCCCTTTGGTATTTGACAGAAATTCCAGTTTTATTGTTGTTGTTAGTGAAATAGATTTTAGGGATTCTCCCAGTGTCCACTCATGAATAAATGTTGATCTATTGAGTTCCTAAAATCCATCATCTTGGCTGTGTAATCTTACTTGGGGGGACACTACTGGAAGTTTCTGTGGGGCTCTCTCCAGGTCTGCTCTGAACCAGCACCTTTGTGGAGAGCTGAGGATATTGCTGCTGTCAGCTCTGCCAGCAGATCTCAAACATCAGCATCACTGATCACTTGGCAGAAGCAGGATTTCCTTGGCAAACCTTGAGGAGTAGGAGGAGGAGGAGGAGGAGGGAAGTTAAATCTAACCCAAAAAGAACAGAGGTACCAATCTCATCTGATGAGCATTTTCACCTCTTGCTTCACTCTGCTCTTTCTTGTCCCTGTTGTGTGCACGAGTTGCTACTGCCAGACTCAAGCAGAGGGAACTTGGTGAGAAGAACACAGGCTCCAAGCACTCCTGTCCTCTGGAAGCTGAGCATGTAGGTCAGACAGTGGGAGCAGGGGCCACATCTGAGCACTTGGGGTGCTTGGGGGCATAAAAGCTGCACACAAATGTGTCTTTTATGTGCAATTGCTCTTCATAGCCATGTCCAGTTTATGGAGCTGGGAAGTTTTCCCTTGTTTAAAAAGTAAGCTTTATGGATCAGCAACAAAATGGTGAGTCTTCACTGTAAAGTTTTTATTTACAGCAATGATGGAGCACAGAAAGAAAAAGTTGGGGTTTAGCTCTTCAGAGTTTGGAGTGACTGCAGTTAGAAATATCACCTTTTGACTTGTAGAAAGAGCACATTTTATCTGGGAATTGTTCAGAAAAGAAAAATCAATAAGGACTGGTATAATTTGTTTTTGACAAAAAGTTGTTCTATTCTTGACTGCTAAAGGCTTTATACCATTTAGTAAAAGACATTTTTCAAATAGATTGCACTGAAGACTCTAAAACCCACACAGAGCTCTTCTCTTGACTGCTGGTTGGAGTTTTAGGTTCATGTAGGATGCAAAGCAGGTGAGAGGATGAGGCAGAATTCTGCAAAGGAAAGGCTGAATATGGACACTGTTGACATTATCTCTCAGTTGGGAAAAGCTTTAAGCTCCACAAGCAGGTCTGTGAATATTTTCCAGACTCTTCTGTCCAGGTGGGTTTCTCCATGGCAGCATCATGTCCTGTCCCAGAGAGCACCACAGGCAGAGCAAAAGAGAACAGTGTCAGGCTCAGCTCTGCAGCAAGCAGCATTTCAAACCTGAAGGCAACCAGCACAGCCGTCCACCTTTGTTCTTTCAGGGACAAGCAATTGCTCTTTTCAAATTCTGAGTTTGTTCTGCACTGCTGCTGAGCTGGGAGTTCTGCCTTTTTTTAAAAAAAAATTGTCATTTGACCAAATCTATATCAAGAGGAAAATAGCAAATTCATCTCACAAGATGAGTGCAAATGTAAGCAGACATCTAAGCAAGCTCTGTCTTAATTCACAATTTGATTATTTCCTTTTCTTCCATCTCCATCTGCTGTCTGCATATAGCTACTCTGGCATTTCCATTGTCCCTGATTAACATTTTCTGCTGGAGTAATGCCTTCTGTCTTGTCACCATGTTGTCCCCATCATCTGAGCTGCAGAGCAGGGGTGCCATCCCAGTAGTGCAGCCATATAATGGCTGTCTCTTTCACTGGGCCTCTCTGAAACTGCAGGTGTAATTTGGTCTGTGAAGTTTCAATTTTCAAATGGAGAATTGCATATGTAGACCTGGAGTCTTCTGGAACAACACTTCTGTAATAAAAATGAGACTAGTCGTGGCAGTTTTCATTATGGTAGAGCAGATGAGTTCTTAAAAATTCTTTTGTCAAAATTAAACTCTTCCCCTTGGCCCAAAAAAAAAAAAACCAAAACAATTCCTCTGTTTGAAGTGTACATCTGATATTTTGCTTTTTGATTACATATCTCTGCCTTCTTAGAGAGACTGTTGCTGTTACTCAGTTTCATGGATGTGGCACACTGAGGTAGGGAGGGAATTGTTCACTGCTCTTTTCCTTGAGGCTATATTTAGGACCTGCAAAAATTAACCTGTGAGTCTTACAGTGCAGCTGCTTTATATGTGCTGTGCCACCTCCTCTGTAATAATTTTTTTTTTTTTTCATTAAAACAAGTCTATTAATGTCCATCAGTTCAGTCACTTCCATGGCCTTGGCAAGTCAATGTCCTCCTTGGTAAGAACTTTCCTATTTCTTTTCAGCTGCTTTCTCACATGCTCCTCTAGGTGACCCCAAAGAGAATAACACGGGAAAACATATGATCATCACTCAAAAAAGCACATAAAGTATGATTTTAGGTAAAAAAGCCTGAGCAGCATCCTTTTGAAAAGAAACCTTACCTTGGTGGGTGGGTAGGATGCGCTGAACTTGCACCAGAAGTGTCTTTCTCATTCACTTCCTTCACCACCCACTCTTGGGCACATTTCCCTGGGGAGGTTCTCCACATCCAGGAGGAGATTCCACGTGCAGCAGCCCACATAGCACCATCTGACCTTGCCCTGCACAGGATTCAAGCAGTGTTGAGCAACCAGCTGTGCCAGGGATGCCAAAGCTGGAAGCTGTGCAGAGTTACAGGGGAGCCATCTCAAACTGGAGATACAGCAGGGATGAGGGATTAGTTACAAAATTAAGATGGAAAGGAGTGATTTGGAAACTTTACCCCTTCCCATAAGTACTGATTCAGTGAAGCGTTTTTATTCTGCTCTGCAGTCATAGCCAGCAGCATATACAGAATAAGGATTGAAATATTTTGAAGTGCTGTCACAGTGTGAATGATTTTCTTTAGAGCATAAAATCTGACTGCAAAGTTATTTTCTCTCTGCAGTGACACAAGAAGAATATGAATGTCATCATCTCTGGCCCTGGGCATACAGGAATACAGAAGTGGCCTTAAACAGGTTCTGTTTTTCATTCTGGGTCTTTCTAAGAAATGTAAAATCCAAAACAAATTCTGAATCTGGCTAGATGTCTCATAAGAGGAACAGGATTTCTGCATAGCTGAAACAGCATGACTTTGATTATTTGAAAACGCATGATTTAATCATTTCATTATGCATACCTTTTCTCAGCAGGCACCACAGCCTAAAACAGACAGGGACAAGCATTAGATAAAACAACACGCTTTGTAGCTGAAGAGACTGGAATCGAAGAGCTTAATCTTGCAAGGCACTGGTATCCTCAGTGCCTTTGGGCTTGGCTGCAGACAGCAGGAGTGCTGCACGCAGCTGCATTGAGCCCTGGTAGAGTCCTCTGCTCAGAAGAAACATCCTGTGGGATGACTTTGATGTCTCCTTTCCCCAGTGCACATCTGCCCGTGTCCCACACTCCTCCCCCTCACCTGCTCACCACTGGAGTGAGGAGGTGCTGTCAGCATCCCAACACCCAGCACCAGTTCAGCCCTGACCCCCCCACCTCCCTGCCGTGCAGCCTTCCTGCAGCTGTCCAGGCTGGGAAATCATCATGGAACAGACCTGATCCCAGATCTATCTATGAGGACCCCTTTTGCACCAGGTAGTGAACAGATACCCTCAGCACGGTGTCCTTGTCACAAGCCACAGAGAGCCGCTCACTCAGAGTGCCCACACCACACTCCAGTTAGCTGGGAAGTCCATCATGTGGGGCTAGAGTGCAGACACCCTCTTGTCCCCACTCTGAGCACCTGGTGCCCCTCTACAGCGCCAGGTCCTGTTCTCTAGGAAAGAGTGGAAACAACAGGGCCAATGCTCTGCCAAACCCCAGACAAAAGGTGTTCCCACTGCCCTCCCCTGCCTCCCCAAACACCAGAGGAAAGAGATGGATTGCACAAAATAAAGTTTCTGCACAAAAGCAGGTTTTAACTCTTTAGAGTATCCCAGACAGAGAGCCACGGCCGCTGGCACAGCTGAGCACAAGTCCCTGGGACCTCCTAAATGGCAGGGGATGGGACCAGAGGTCATGGCCCACAGCTGGGGCTGGCTGAGGGTCCCTGAGGGGCAGAACAAGTTGATTATGTTTGGGGAAAAAGCCACCCATCCTTTATCACTGTCACCTTATCACTGTCTGGGTCAGTGGGGGCTGCAGTGGGGGCTGTGGGGCTGGGCCAAGGGGTCATGGTGGGCAGAGGGGACAGTGCTGGTCTCCCCAGGCACACACCAGGGTCCTGGGGCTCTGATAACTGGGTTTGGGGGGTCCCCATCGGGGGATGGGACAGTGCATGAGCAAGTGAACCTGAGCAGGGTGAGCAGGGGAGCCATCCCCATGTGCTGCTTCCCTGCCACAGACTCATGGTTTCACCTTGGACCTGCTGCATGTGTCCCTTGTAGCTCCTCTCTGCTCCCCAGGGAATGGGGTTTTGAGGGACTTGGCACACCAGGGGTATCCCCACCCAACAATCTGTGCTAATGAGTTTCAGCCAACCTGCAGAAACCCCACAAGGGAGAGCAGGGGCTGCAAACTTGGCAAGGGAGAGAACCAGAGCACACGGCTCTTCTGCACTAGAAAGGAGGCTGGGAACACCAACCAGGTTCCTGCAGACCTAAACTGGATTCATCCAGTGATCCAAGGAGGCAAAGCTCAGTCCCAGGTCCTAAAATGTGGTCTCATGGCCAATTAAATGCTGTTCAAAGGGCAGCAGAGCATCAGGGAGTGCTTTGATCTCAGAGATGCCAGCCAGATGTGTAATATCTGCTCAGGTGTCTGCCAGGTATCAGTTTACAGTCCGTGCACATCAGACAGACAGGTTTCTTCCTGGGTTTGCTAACAGAAGCAGCAGTTCTCAGAAATCACAGAGAACAGAAATAATCCCTGCCTTTTTAAACATCAAAAACTGTAAAGCTTCACAGCTGCACAGTTCTGAAATTGAATGGAATGACTTGACTTGCCAAAACCAGAGATCAGAGTTCTAGGTCTTTCATGCCCCAGCTGAAAACATCAATAGCACTCAAAGGAGGGCACAGAGCGGCCTTTTATATACTGATTGTGACTTTAGAAGACCTTTATTTGGTCTCACCGTTCACACACAGTAACCTCAGTTCAAAATGGATATGGGAATAAAAAAACCCCTGATTTTTAACATGAGCGTTTTATTATCTGAAAAACTGGTTTTCTTCTTCTCTTTTTTTTTTTCTCTGAAGTTATATCTAGAATTAGTCAAGGAATCTAAATTTTGAATAGGTTTTGAATTTAAAGTAGAAACATTTGAATTCACTTTTAAGTAGGAGGACAGCAATGTGTTCTCTCTGCAAGCAGTGCAACAATTCGAAAGCAATACTGATGTAAGCACAGTCTTGATCCCACAGGGATCCAGAGAAAAAGCTTTTGGGGTGAAACATTCAATTCCCAGAAATCACTTTTCCCACTGATCCACAAGAATTCCAGGTCTGTTGTCTTCTCATGCTGTAGGACCTCATTGCTCGACCTGAATATCTTTTTGCTTAACTACAAATCCCTCACTTTCATATATTGTCCCAGCACCTGAAATACTTGAACAGCTCAATGTGAATAATGTATTTATCCTCCTAATGCCCCTCTGAGTTCTGGCTGTGCTGGTACCTACCTTTTATATCAGAGGAAACCAAGGCAGAGGGAATCTAAATACCTGGTCAACAGCAGTGGTTTTTACTCATTGGTCACTGCATTATTCACTCAGATTATTTATAGAGAAACAAAAAGTTATTAAAAGCTGAACAACTGATTCCAGCATTAAAACCAGAACTGTTTTCCTTGCAAACACACAGAATGGGATCAGCCATTGTTTTACTCACCACAATATCTCTTTTGATGCTCTAAGGGAGGCATGAGGAGAAAACATCATCATCATCATCATCTGGGGAAAACCCCTGTGGGGACTCTGACAGCAAACACAAAATTCATACATATGCACATGTATATATATATATATATATATATAAACTATTCCTGTATTTTTAAAGTTTTATATTTACAAACCTTCTATACATATATAAACATATATTTAGGTATGTATTTGGCAGAAAGTTGTAAAAATGTAACATCCATAACTCCTTTAACTATCTTCAAAGCAAAACATCCTGAAGCCTCTGAAAATCTATTCTCTCTGACATACTTTCTCTTTTTCCCTGTTTGGCACATCCCTGAGCTGCAAAACCCAGAACCACTTTGTGTCATGGCAGAGAAAAGAAAATAAATTGGTAACATATTTAAAGTCAAAGACAATGAGAAGTTTTAAAGTTACCTTTGCTAGTGCTATCAGCACTTTGTTGGTGAACAACAGTTCCACCTAAAGCTCACCTAAAATGCAATGCTGATAATGCAAAACTCAGGTCCTGCTTAAAATGCTGAGTGGGGCATCTACAGAAGGGCATGAGCTGGTTCTGCTGACACTGAAGCATCCCAAACCCCTGAGCTGTGAGCTTCTTGAACCTAAGCCTTGTATCAGTTTTGCTGATGCCTGGTCCTTGTGCTCGTAATGCCCCAGGTGTGCAGCTGCATCTGAGCTTCCCTGCACCTTTGCAGTGTTTGAAAAGCATGACACAAATTTTGCATCTTGGGATCCCATAGACGGTGATTGGTTTAAAAATAAACAAAAAGAAACCCCCTAAACCTGCTGCATATTTTACATCCTTATGCTTCTTTGAATCCATACAAATGTTAGGAACCAGTCAGACAACAGATGCATCAGGAAATTAGCTCATCTCTTCCAAGGACACACATTGAAATGAAGAAAGAGATGAAGATCAGGGGACCTGATGCCTTTCAGGGGCTACTGCTGGAAGCTTTGCCTCTAGGTGATAAAGGGGGAGATGGTTAATCCAAGGCAGACCGAGGAAGATAACATTTCTGTACTTGTACAATTCTGTACAACATTAGTCCAGACAGGAGTCTATTAACAGTGTCTGATGGAAGCAATTGTATTATTTATTAAACTGACAAGATCAATTGGCTGCTTTGTACCCATATAAAGAGAACTATTGTACTTTCATGTCCTTTTAAACACAGAGAATAAAGCACTCCCCAGGGTGCTTTCATGGGCTGCCTTCGATTAAGAGTTCTGAGAACATCTGATATTGTCAGAGACGGCTCTCCACATCCCCAACTGGATTCACAGTCCTCACAAAGAAGGGAGATGGTAGCAATTATAATTATCAGTGCACTGAGAAGGAAGGACCTTACCTGACTTAGAGGAGTGCTTTCACTCAGTCTTCCCAAAGATTAGGCTCTCAAAGCTGGGGAGACTGACCTGACCTACTTTGATAGCACCAGCAGCAATGTCAGGACTAATGTCATGGCACAGACAACTGCACATGGGACATTCATTCTCTTCTTCACCAAAAAATGGGAGGAGTGAAGGAAGATGATGGTTTCCAGGGCATGAGTAATTTTTTTAATAGGACCTAATTATGGAAACAAAAGTGTTGTGTAAATTATCAGCAGGTTATGAGTTGTGCAATGTATTTATCTGTTAACCCCATGCAGCACTACAGGCTGGGGGCAGAGTGGCTGGAAAGCTGCCTGGCAGGAGAAGATCCGGGGGTGCTGGTTGACAGCAGCTGAACACGAGCCAGCGTGTGCCCGGGTGCCCAAGAAGGGCAGTGGCATCCTGGCTGGATCAGCAGTGGTGTGGCCAGCAGGAGCAGGGCAGTGATTGTCCCCCTGCACTGTTGAGGTCACAGCTCAAATCCTGGGTTCAGTTTTGGGCCCCTCACTACACAAAAGACATTGGGGGGCTGCAGTGTGTCCAGAGAAGGGATAGGGAGCTGGGGAAGGGGCTGGAAGCACAAGACTCTTTGGGAATGGCTGGGGGTGTTTAGCCTGGAGAAAAGGGGGTTCAAGAGGGACATTATGGCTCCTACTACTCCCTGAGAGAAGGCTGTAGCCAGGTGGGGATCAAGTTCTTCCTCTGGGGAAGAGTCCAAGTCCATTGTTATTTGGGAAATGGTACTAACAACATGTGTTAACACACAACTTTACATGCAGAGTATTTTGAGGAGTACATCCAGAGGGTTTAACTCTATAAACTACAAAATAAGCACTTTCAGTCCATTCAGAGTGGATAAACATACTTGATAAATTAATAGAAGTGCTGTCTCAGAGCAGCTGTTTCTGGGCAGTTATGGAATTTTCCAAACATCTGAAGCACCTTTTACTATGTGCTCCTAAACTGGGATGTGCACTGACTCCACCAAAGCTGGAACCAGCTTAGGGGAGGAAAAAACACTTTGTGGGTGTCAATGCAATGTTGTTCTGAATTTAATTGAATCACAATTATGTGCTTATCAACCTAGAACTAAAGGCTCCTGCAAGCTGCCAAGGACTGCTGTGACTCCTGTATGTGATGAAGCTCAGGCTGAGTTTCTCACAGCTTGTCCAGAGACTGGAGATGTCTCTGCTCACAATTACAGCAGAATAAAATCCTAACGAGTCTGCTAGAGGACTTCTGTGGGTTCGATCTAAATTTACCTAATGTAAATGAGCAAGTTTTGCCTTATATTCAAACCCAGCTTTTATATTGGATTTTGACTGGTCCTTGCTGTGAACATAGAAAATACATCTATTTTAAGCTGAAATCTGTACAGTCAGTGTTCTCAGTTAGTTTCTGCCCCAAACAGTTTCAGAAACAGTGGCAAATAGAGCTACATGATATTTCCCTTAGTTCAATTCCCCACTCTTCTATTTTTTCCATACCTCTGCCACCTGGATTTGCCAATATTTTCAGCAGTGCCAAGAGACCTCATGACCAACCAGCTTCAGTTTTGAGAGTGGTATTAAAAATTCTCACTTTCTACTATTTCACTAAAGAATTTTAATCAGGAATCTGTTGCTACTTTATCTCTTCTGAACCCTGCAACCCCCAAGACTGGTGTTCTGCATGGCTCCAGTCACCATCACCATCAGGAACCAGCAAAGCCCATGCCCCACCTCCCGGCTGCTGGACAGCACTGCGGGGATCCTGGAGTGTCAGCTGCTATGACTTTACAAAACACTGACCTTTCTTGGGTGGGGAAGTCAGAAGAAGCTAAGGAGAATATATATTTATGAATATGAATATAAAAATACATAATGTACTTCTTTATATAATTTTTTATACAAATACAAATCAAATAATATGTATATAAAAGATATAAAATATATAAATATATATACATACACACAAATCTATCTATCTATCTATCTATCTATCATCTATCTATCTATTCACACACACTTTGCTCTACGAAGATCAGTATTGAAGAAAATTGTTGTTCCAAAATTTAACAAATCTACAGCACTATTTATTAATTTTATTTATAAGCTGGTTTTCAAGGTACTTCAGTGTGATGCTGTCATCAGAAAATGTCACAAGTGGAGAGGAAGCTCAGATTCTCCTGATGTGGGGTACCTGATCCTCTCAGCATGAGGTGACATTGGGAAAGAGCTCTGGAGAGGAACTGACAGGTAGGGGAAGGAGATGGCAAGCAATTACCCATGGAAATGAAAGGAAGGAAGAGTAAGGTAAATATTCTGGCAGGGGAAGAGGACAAGGAACACAAGCGATGTAATGCACAAGCAGTTATTCAGACTTGACCATCACACCATACCAGCCTGTGCCCGTCTTCCCAGGTCTACAACTTTCCTAGATTTTAGGACCTTCAGTGTAGACAGGCTCCATAATGAGATAGTTAATTGCCAAAGTTTTCTTCTTCATGTTTAAAACACCTACCAAGAGATGATTCGTTAATTTTTCTCGCAAATTGCAATGAGAAAATGAATTCTTAACTCTGCTAATTTGTGTGTAAATTTGACAAAGACAGCTGACCTTGCCTGCAGGGATTTCTAAATGTGCTTACAAGACAGTCTTGATGCTTCTAACCATCCTGTGATCCCAGCATGCACTCACAGAAAAATAAATATATTTCAAGGAAACAATTGTGTGAGCACGCAGCATAATTTATCCTGCTATGGGTCATTAGAGTTGCAGCACAGTGACTAATGTGTCATTCCCTGTAAGATATACTGAGTGAGTGACAATTGTGGAAAGTACCTATTCTAGGATAGACTAGTCCATCTGGATCACAGGAACTTTCTTCTTATTACAAGCATTTCTCAGGAGTTTCATATACTGTAATCTCTCAGCATGGACAATTTCAGGAAATCTGTAGAACTTGCTTTTAACATTTTAAAACAACCAAACCCACAACACACAAAAAAACTCCTAAAACTTACACAAACACTATTTGCTTCAAGAGCTGTAAAATCAAAGCTTTCAAAGTCCTTTCCAGTGTGACTTCTCTCCAAGAGACACATCCTGGGAAAGGAAAAGGAACAGTTCAAGGTGTGTTTCTCTGTTTCATCATTATTCAGGAGTTTTCTTCAGCAATAATATTCTTTCATTGTCCAGCTGTAATCTGAGGGCATCAGGGGCTTTTTCACATCCTACACAAGAGCAAACAGAGAAGGCTGCTGTGGGAAACACCTACAGGTACAGCAGGGAGTGTCTGGTGTCTGCCTCACCGGGAAAACCCTTATTTGTTTTGGCATTTGTATCTTCCTGGGACCTGGTTTAGTAAACTTCCCTGAAATAATCTTCTTAACTATAATTAAAAGGCAAGTTTAATCATTTATTGTATAATGAAGTGACATTGTGAGCACAGCAACATCCACCTTCAGAGCCAGGAATGCACTCTAGAGTACACATTTGTAGAACCATATCTGACTTACTCACTGTTATAAAAGAGACCCTGAAGAATCCAAGAGGTCTTTACATCCCTTGGGTTCTCAAAAATCCAAGTCTGTGCTCATTTTCACGTCTGCTCATTGCAAAGTCCTCAATCAATTTGTTACGATGTTGGCAGAAAATTCTTTCCCTTCCTCAAGGATCTCAGAAACACTGGCTGAGCTATACAGTACCTTGAGGAAGTTTACATGGGAAAGATGAGAAATGGACAAGCAGAGCACTTGATGCTGGTAAAGCCAAATCAGTTGTAGGAAAGTGAAGAGAATTCAACCCCCCAAAGTTAAACCACTGCATTTTGCTTCTGAATTCATAGACCAAAGTAAACATATTTACATTAATAATGTGGACTGGGATATAATCTTTAAGTTCCAATTTATATTTTTATAAACCCTGTGCCTTTTCCAAGTAGAATTTTCTGTCTGCCAAAAAGGCTTTAAAAAAAAAAATAATCTGTTTTGGGGTTCTTTCTTCACTTCTTGCTTGATATATTCTGAAGGTGTCTCTAACAGAGGATTAATTTTCGGTGTCAGCAGCTTAAAAACAAAGCATAGAAGACAAGCCACTGGCAGAAAGAAAAGCCTGCTTTACACTTGTTTCCTAAGCCAACAGCCTGTGACATGCCAGGGCCACAAAGCATTGATTATAAACATAAAGGTGCCATCTCAGATTCCCATAGCAAACCTGGCTTTCAGCATCCTCTGACAGGGTGACACTTCCTACCAGCAGCTCCCCTGGATGGGGAGAGCAGAACAAGCAAACCAAACAAAACCACAGAAAAGCCTTGGAGGCAGCGACAGCATAATCCCACTTATTCATAGCTCAGCTGAAGTGCTGCCTATAAAACCCTCTGCAGTGATTTATTTTGCTCTCATTTCAATATTGCCAAGAACCCTGCTTTCCTACCACAAATCTGCCTGCCTTTGCCCACAGAATAACCCAAACAAATACAGAAACATTGACGCTAATAAATTCTGTGCTGGATTTAGGTGCACGTATTAAACTTGATGTATATTTTCCAGCTCTCTCCGGCAAACACAGAGCTCGTTCCACCAGTAGATGTCACCCGGAGCGGGGAAATGCCTGGAGAATCACGATTATTCCCACTGTGTTTCGAAAGGCACCCGGCTGCCCAGAGGCAGAGGGTAGGGAAGGAGCCCAGGAGAAGGATGCTGAAGCACTCATGGCTCATCAGCATTTCTGCTGGGGGACACGGGGACACACGGAGCCCTGCATATCCATCCATCCATCCATCCATGCATCCATGCATCCATCCATCCATCCATGCATCCATCCATCCATCCATCCATCCATCCTTGCATGCATGCATGCATCCATCCATCCATCCATCCATCCATCCATCCATGCATCCATGCATCCATGCATCCATCCATCCATGCATCCATCCATCCATCCATCCATCACCATGGGTCCCTGCAAACCTGTTCCTCGGGTGCTGCTCCCTACAGACCTCGGCAAAGGAGATTCCAAACGTAGGAGTTTCCAAATCCCTGCCACCTGCAACCCTCGGCCCCGGTGATTATTCAAATTGTCTGTCACAATCATTCCTTTGGATAAGCAGAAGGTAATCCCCGAGTGGATTTTGCACTTGGCTGCTGTGAGCTGACTCCAGGATCATGGTGGTGCTTTCTGACAAAGCACTCAGGCTGTGCACGGGCAATATGGAATTTCTGGATGATTAAAAATCAACATTCCTACAACCAGGGTGCTCATAAAACAACTCTAAAAGCCTTGAAACCCACCCCCACCTGCACCCAGAAACGTGAGGATCCAGCCCACACCCCTTCACCTCCATGGTGCATGTACCAAAAACCAGTTGAGGGCAGCAGAAATCTCACTGGAAAAATAGTTTCTCCACCAGTGAGTAAAATTCAGATATGAAGTTTAGGTGAGACAAATGCTACACAAGAAAGACCATCAGCTGTACCAAATAGTCTAATGAATATGTTGTGTTATGCCTCTTTATGTCAGAACAAGAAAAAATAATGCAGACTAAAAATGCAAAGGTCACTCTCCAGGCTTTCAAGGTCCCTACCTATAAGAAAAGATGCGTATTTCATCTTGAGTACTGCTTTCACCCACAGCGTCCTTCTGAAAAAGTATTCTGAATCTTTTATTTTGCTAGATCTTGGTTATTTGTATCTGGTACTATGTAAGTACCTTGATAATTCTTGGGGAAAAAAAACCCCAGAGGCTGTGACAAGTAAATGAAACCTCAAAGATATAATTGATCAAAAGGTATTCGCTTCCACAAAAATGTCTCTTTAATATCTTCATCAAAATTTAAACTTCAATGAACAGCTTCAAATATGGATTCTTTTTTAAAAATGGAAGATCTATGAAGAATACAGAAACAAGCAGAGAACTTTCACAAAAAGCCCAATGAATTTAGTTTTGTGTGTTTAGTGAGTAGAATTTAGAAGGAGCAGAGTACCAGGGAAATAGCTGGAAGGAGAATGGGGGAGAAATAAGTAAGTGGTACTGTGTCTAGCCTTTGTAATAAAATTCCTTTCAGAAACCCAACCTGCATCACATAAAGAAGCCTCCTATTCAAAAGCCAGTTTGTTTGCACAGTCTAATTTGATATAAGCATTTTGTGTGCATTTTATTATGAAAGGTTTACTTTTTTTTTCTTTTTTTTCAATGGGCAGTAATCTCTGCTTTGGAAGCAACTCTTGACTAAAGCAGGATGGGAAATCCTCCAGTTTCTGGCCAGAATAATAGCAGTTCTTGCAGGACTTGTGCCTTGGCTTTGGATTTCACAAAAGGTTCCTTTCTTCCTTCCTTTCAGTCCCAACAAAGCACCTCCAGAGATCTGCCACAAAGGATTGTTCTGAAGTATATTTAGCACATGGTGGCAGGCTTAGCTGCTGGGATCAGTTCTTCTTCACTCTGAACTGATTCTTACATTTCTGAATGCAGCAGCTCATTCAGAATTCGGTTCCTTGTTTTTCACAGCACTGCAAGTTCTACTAAATTTTTTACAGGCTCAAAAATCAATCAGGCAAATCCAAGACAGAAAAATCCGTGAGATGTCCCAGTTAAAGCTCAAGTAGCAGCAATACTACAGTGCACTGGATGCTGTGAAGATGTACTGGAGGGTTGTCATGGAATGTTTTCCTGTTCTTTTAATTTCCTTTATACTGAGCTCTGTAGACCTCTGGTCTGGCTCATTATGGCTGCTCATACATTACGTTCTCATCAAGAAACCTTCCAGGGGGGAATCAATGGCAGTGACCCCAGGAACAGCAGCTTTTTCTGCCTTTTGGTGTTTAAGGATGGATTTTCAAAGATGGATGAATGTGGCAAGAATATAAAAAGAGCAATATTTTATGAACATAATAAAACTGGACATCATTAAGTTTAAAACCTCATTTATCTACATATGAATATCCTTGCAGAGTTCCAAATCAAGGTTTCCCACTAGGAACTCTGCCCCAATCCTGCTTTATTTTTCCTCCAAATGATGCTGTTATTTTCTTTTTCAGCAGCTCATTCAATGCAGAAGTCAAAGGAGTGTGATTTATTCTGTGTTCTCCACACTAAATAGCCCAGTGCTATTGTGTAGGGACAGCAAGCACTTCAGAGAAGTAAAAGCAATTTTTTTCCCCCCAAATAGAAGTAACCCAATAAAACATTAAAATATATATAAGAATTAGAAGGATTTTTTTCCCATCTTAGGTTTGAATCTAAATTATGAGCCCTGATTTTTTCCTTTTACAAAGAATTACCCTTTTTTGGGGGGGGGGGGGGGTTGATGGGGGGTGGGTGCATTTATTCCAATTCACAGGACACTGTGAAATGGCCAAAATTAAAGGATTCAAAAATCCAGGCTTGAATCTTGTTGAAATTTAGGTTATTCGAATTTCGTTCAAGTGATACATTTTGTTCTAGTCCTGCTTTCTGATGGAACCATACAGTTTATTTTGCAGGTGATGGAAACAGCCAAAAAAAAAAAAAAAAACCACCACAAAAAAACCCAAACAAACAAAAAAACCACCCCAAAAACAGCTTAAGAAAAGGGAAAAGGGAAGACCCATGAGGTTAAGCATTTTTTTTCCACATTCCCACTTTCTAGCAGTTACCAATATCCAAGAAACATCTGTACATACAAACGAGAAACTTAGACCATTAACTGCACAGTAAGATATAAAAGTAATTTTTGAAATCTTCCAAGATACCTTCAAAAGCAGTGAGGAAACAACACTGGAGTGTTATCAAGAAGGCTCTCAGAAAGCAAATTCTGCTAAATATCCTAGAGCTGTATAGAACAGCTTGCATGGGAAGATAAAGGAATCAAGACCATCTATGAAACAATCTTAAAGCTAATTTAGTAATTGCCTGTGAATACAACTCAGCCCAGGCTAGATGGGGCTCAGGAGACCTGAGACCCATCAGCTCCCCAAAATAGGTCATGAATGGAGCTTTAAGAGATGCAGTCACTGCGTGTGGATTCCTCCCTGGGGAATAATTTTTTGCCGTGTTGCCACAGGAAGAATCCATCACCTGGTAATTTTGTTCCATTTTTGAGGCACTGAGAGCAACTTCAGCAGGCACCAACCAAATTAACCTGAGAAAAGCAAAGTCCATCTCAGCTGAGATGGGGCAGCGTTTTACCATGGGGGCTTAGACACATGAACAACCAGCTGAACCTACTAAAAAACACCAGTGTGGGACATCCTGAGCCAGCACAAGCCTGTCTAAAACATCACAGGCTGGGCTCTGACTCTCTGGAAGTGTTCAACCTGAGCTGATCCCAATGCCATGTCCAGCAGAAGGTGTGGACATTTATCACCTAGAGTCCTGTGAATCAACACCTCCCAGACTGCTGCATTCTGGTCCAAAGCCAGAGCTCCACAAGTGCACTTTTTACCTCCTTACTTAGTGGCCTTGTCCCAGAAATTCTCCAGTCTCCCCATTTGCTACTGCAGATATTTCTGAGCTCCTCTGTTTCTTTTGATCTGCTCCTCTTGGTTTCTATTGCCAAGTATTTTCTCTTCATCTCTATGTTCAAAGCACAGAGCTGCAAATGCAGAAATTAATCACTTTGAGGCTTCCCTCTGTGGATGACCACAGCCTGTGAGCACCAGCAGTCTGTGGTTCATTTCAGCACCATGGGCTGAAATCACTGATCTGCTGAGCTGTGACCAGAGAAACTGGGAGGCTGCCAGAGGCACAGAGTGTTCCCTGGTGCCAGTGGTGCATCTCCAGCTGCAGCACAATCTCAAACAGGTGACTGAGGGGCAGGAAGAACAAGTGCACCCCACAAATTCAGCCAGCAGGTTCTCAGATCTCACTGCTTCGACTGCCTGGCAAAGCTGACGGAACCCAAGTGATGGGGAGCCTTACTCCCAGCCTCCTGACAGGCATTGTGAGAACTGTGCTTGCTGACTAGGGCCAAAAAATGTCATGAGGCCAAAATCACCTGCCTTTTGCATGGGCTGAGCACCTTCTGGTGAGGTCATGAAGCAAGAGGTTTGAAGATCAGAGGACAAACTGGCATCTACATGGCACAGTCTAGCACAGAAACCCAAAGTACTAAATCTGCCCCAATGAAAGCAGAAAACAAAACTTTTCTCAATTCTGTGAATGCCTTCTAATGCATTTTAATCAAATATCAATTTCTTTTTAAAAAGTAGGTTTTAGCGTGCTCAGAGTCAAGACCCACACCTTCTCATCTACCCAGCTGCACTGCTGTGAATCTGCCAACACAGCCAGGCCAGGGAGGCAAGGGACACACATCATCCAAATAGAACAGGCAGGACCTTGTTTTGGGAACATTCCCTAAGTCTCCCAAATCTGTGACGTTGCATTACTCCTCTAAAAACCCTCAATATACTTGAGATTGGATCAAGATTGAACAAACCAACGTGTTAGAACATATTTTGGAGGTAAGAGAGGGAGGGAAATGAGCATTGTTTAAGGAGTTGCCTTCCATCCCCTTTCCAGATAAAGCTGGAACGCTGACTGGCCCAGCCCACGTAATTGTGTCTAAACCACGACACACACACTCCCTTCACACATTTCTCAGGAAAACAAAAAACAAACAGAAACCCCAACCTTCCAAAACAGGAAGGGAAACTTGGGGTTTTACCAAAGAGTAAACACCAAACCATTACTATGATTTCAACTGAATTATTTGTAAGAATATTCATTCACTTTTAAATGCTAGAGAACCCGCCAAGAAGACCTCAGCAAAGGTCAAACATTTGCTGATACACCTTGTATGCATCACAGCTCTGACCATGGAAAATGGAATCTAATCAGTCATATTGGTTAAACTACATGTGGGTGGAATTTAGGTGGGATGTAAGCAACTACAGTGCAGAAATCAGATTAAGCCTGGGAGAAACTGCAGCGTGTGATTATCATGTAATAATTACTCAACATTTTGACAGAGCTCAAGACTGGGCTCAGCCCAGCCCTTGACATTGAGAAGGCAGCATAAACATCAGTGCATGAAACTCCATCACTTCTGTTAATCTGCCAGCACTTCCTCTGTGGGAAGTCCATGAGCTTCTGCTGAAAGCCCAGGGCTGCAAATTCAAGAGAATCCCTGGGATTCAGAGACAAAGTCTGGACCCCTGGAGAAGGCAACGCCAAGTCAGCTGCAGTACAGATCTGTGTGGGTAACCTTTGGAACTGGGTCACCACCAACTCTCCATGGATGTGGAGCTCTTAGAGAAACCCATCTGGTCCTGGCATCCATCTGATCTGCTCTTCATGCTGTTACCACAGCAACTGATACTTAAATGAGAAATCTTTGAGCAGGCTGGATCTATAGACAGTCCTACCAAATCACAAGGCAGCAAAAGTGGATGCTTGAGACAGGTCTGGGAGGCATTTAGCTGTGTATTCACCAAAAGGGGTTTATCATTTGTGCTTTATCATTTGACAGAATAAGCATCAGCACACCAATTTTTCTTTATCAACAAGTCCTCTGTAGGTCAGTCACAGCAATGATGTCTTTCCATTTGGCCTGTTTTGCAGTCTAAATAGATCTTAAATATTTTGATTTCTTCATTGTTTCCATATCACACAGAAACTGAATATTTTTTTGCTGTAAACACAACTTCCGAGAGAAGTAATAGTAGCCATGTGCTTCGTCAGAATTAAAAGATGCCTTTACAAAAGTATAAAATCCAGCTAGATCTTCCCACTGGCATTTAGATTTGTCATGTTGGATTTGACCCAATTTCTTTAATACTTTGGGGACACAGACCTAACATTCAAGTTCTTTGCAGGATATTTTAATGTTTGGCAATACAGACGTTAAGACTCATTTTATTTTGAAGGAGGAAAAGTCTGTGTTTGTAGTAGAGGATTGTACATGGGTTGAGCTAACCAATCTTAATATTCTCCCTGCTAGCTCTGAAATATGTTTTATTTCTGTCTCTGGCTTAAGCTCTCAGTCTTTATAGCAGGACAAACAAGGGAGGGTTTTGACCTGGTCCCTGAGCCAGATTTAGACTCCAAAAGCAACGCCCACAGAGGTGACATAGGGCACAGAACTGGAGGGAAGTGGGAGCTGACTGAGGACAGGGGAGGTGAAACTGGGGCTGGCACTGGCTTACACAACCCACACCTTGAGCCTTTCAAATCAGTGCTGAACACTGCTGGTGGAAGGTGAACAGAGGAAAGTAACACAATTCAAATTATTTTTCTTATTCTTTGAGTGCATCTTTGAAATTTCTTTTATTACTCAAAGTCTACGAGTGAGCGGGACTATTTTGCATGTAAAACGTTCTGGTTTAGAGTCATTATGTCATTCAAAGACCAAGAGGAAGGAGAGAAATGGACAACTGAAGGACACCACTGGGAGAAGTGAGAAGCATCTAAGATCCCTGAGCCTGAAATGGAGAAACACATTTCCATAAAACTCCGCTGTTACACATTTAGCTCCCTAATTTATTTCAATTAGAAGAATTGAGAAAAACTTCCTTGCACAAAATCCCTCCCAAATACTATTTTGCTAATGCAACATTTTTTCTAAAAAATTCCCAAATGACTTGCATATTAATAACTCACGAGCCAAATTTCTTTCAACTGGCTGTTTAAAGTTGTCAACAAAATTCATGTTACGTAGAGTTCTGGTTAGGGAAAAGTCAGAGGGGCTTTTGTCTTAATGTTTCCAGTTGTAGGTGTTGGACTGACAGCTTTTCCCTCACCCAGCCCTTTCCTGCTCTGTCTTTGGTTACCAACTTTGAAAGAGGAAGAAAGTTAGAGCAGCCACTATGATTTACTCAATCAGGAGCAGAACAGCGACCCATAAAAATTTCTGGCACAAACCTTCCTGTGAACACATTTGCATATTTATTAGTTAAACTTTGCAGTCTGTGAGCACTCTTGTGAAAAAACAACAAACCATTAGCACAAGAAATGGTAGAAAACACATATTTAAAGGCCAAAAAATCTAAAGTAAACTGAAAACATTTATTGCTGGAAATGTTTGAGAATTGGCCTGACCTTCAGAAAGTCTGAAGAGCCCCAAGGTACAAATACCCTCAAAATACAAGTCTGAGTCTTGTCTTCTGAATTTGGATTAAATTTTCAAAATCTCAATTTGCAAATATAGTGTAGGTTTTCTCCTTCAAATGGAAATATTCCAAGTAGGAGAAACAATCCAGCAGGAAGATATGAAGTACAGACTATTGAAAAAAGCCCAAATTCTTAGATAAAGTTAAGACATTGCATGATTTTGGATGAAACAACCTTATAAATACATTTAAACTGTTTACTGTCCTCAGTAAAGTAAAAGCTTTTGACATAATTAAGGAAGAAAACTCCAAACCTTGGTTTGACTCTTTACTTTCAGTGATTGATTTAATAATACTTCTACAATAATACTGAAAATCTGATTTGGAGAAGCAATATTCCATGTCATGCCATGGCTTCCTCTCTTCCTCAGCAGTAAATCTCCACCCACCCCTTTCAGTTTGGGAGGACAGAGGACGATTATTAATTTTCAATGCCCTGTTAACAAGTGCTTGTTCTTGTCCTTCTGTCCTTCTAGGTGACTTCACAGAGCTTTAATTGTCAGCACAGATGTCACAGCTCCTGTCCCCAGCCCAAGCAATTGTTTGAAAAGCCTCTGAGTTATTTACCTGCTGGTGTTGACAGGAAGCTGGACATTTCTGCTGTCATGAGAGCTTTGTTTTAAGGTCTCTCAGCCCATCTTACCTTCTGTCTCCTCCTATCTTATATGCCTAAAAATACTGCTAATGGCTGTGCACGAAAAGCTTCCCACTTCAACATCACATTTGCATTTTGCGGGAATACTCTCAGGAATTTTTTGAGACTGTCCCAGATTAGAGAGAGACCAAATCCATCACACGACAATCAATTTTAACAGAGGCAAGATCACAGTCTTAGCTTCTCACTGTGTGCTCCCACTAATATCACAGTGCCTTCTGTTCTCCCAAAGTCAGCTCTCAGTACAAATCATATGCAGAAAAGAAAGGAAGCCACCAGCAGTGTGCTGGACATTTGTATTCCTAACAAGATCCTGTTACAATCCTGTTAACAAACCTGGTGGATGCCAGTCTTCCTTCACATATTGATCTGGTGGAGCAAGTACAAGGCATGTAGACTTCTGCTCTGTATTAATTTGTGCTGTAACTCTTGGCACAGGATCAGCTGGCAATGGTCTCCCCCATGTTTTAAATCAATTATCCAAGGTAGTAATTGTTTGTTATCAGTGAGGGGATTTAATAAAGAAATAGACTTGATAAATCAATGTGCAGACAAATCCAGATGTCCACATATAAATTAGTTTATTTTAACTTACTAAAATGAGGCTGCTGGAATGATAATGTTTCAAGACATCAGAGTAACATTACCAGTTTGTATAAGTTGGCATGTTAAATGCACCTCTGTCCATTCTTTGATCTTTAGAGCTTTGCTTCGAGTGACACTATCCAGTATCCTAAGGAAGGGCTAGGCTGGAAAGCCCAGATTATTGTGTTTTTTGATATTGTCTTAATAGAACCAGAGGAATAAAATGATGAATTATGTTGTTATATCAACCGAACAGCTTACATAATGCACCTCTGTTCTCACAAAATTGAAATGTAGTGTTTTAACAATGGACTTTACTCTTCCACTCACCTGTGAATGAGCTGCTGGAGCAACACTGAGCCCAGTTCTGCCCTTCTCACCAGCTAAATCTGTTTCCTCTTCTGTGAAATCACTGCTGCTTTACATCATTATGAATTAGGTCAGAAACAAATCCAGTGACTGCTCATTCCAGCTAGTGAAACATATGAAGAGTGGCTGCAATGACAGATCTGTAATAATGCTTCTCATCTGCAGTCAATTAAATTTAGACCACGCAGAACTGTAAGAAGTACACAGTGGAAAATTTTGGCAGGGTGACTGGCAAGCTGTAGCACATCTAACAAACTTGAAGACTTTTAAATTCATCTTCCCTCTGAACTTTAATCAAAGGCTATAAAAAAAAAAAATCCGGCTGAATACAATAAAAATTTAAACAGTGAAAATCATTAAAGCAGACACTTCTCGTTACCTCACAGTGACTTGCACAAAAACCTTGTCAACGTCAGATGCTCATCCCCAGTGTTATAATCATAATTCACCTTGCTGGAACAAACAGCACAGGAATGTCTGCATCTGCTAAGCTTGTGTACCAAAGGCACATATGAGAGGAGGCCAAGCATGTTTTTATAAGTTACAAAAGAGAACAATTACTTCTACCAGAGGGGTTAGAGCTTTTGAAATGTGCTTTTGGACATAGGAGTGTCTTTTGAGAACTACTGAATATATCTTCAAATGAAAACTATAAATTAAGTGTAATTATTTCTGACAGCTTGCATGAGAAAAATAAAGCATTTATCCTGTCATTGAAGTTCTCTGTCTCCCAGCACTCTCAGGGCTTTGGAATCATCCTTGTGGCATATCCACACTGTCCTTTGGCACAGCCTTTATTTGGTTCTTTCCTTCACCACAATTTTGGGGCTTTTAAAATTACGTGACCTTCCTTCAAAAACTTGTGGCTAAAATATTTATCCATCCCTTGGCTGTTACTGTTTTTTTCTTTACAACTTCTCCAGCAAACCTCATCCCACAGCTGCAATTTTTCTCCTCAATCCTTACCCAGCAGCAATTATACCCACATCATTCTCCCCTCCTCACAAAACCCAGGCCTTTATGCCTCTGCCCTCCCTGTATCTGTGCAATTTTAATTTCATTTATCCTCACGCTCTGCCCCAGAATTTCTCAGAATTCATCTGTTCCCCTCTTTGCATTTGTCAGTCTAACCTTAACTCTGGTTTTGCCTTTTAAAGTGCATCCCCCATCCCCTTACCTTTTATTCAATCAGCCCTACAAGACAGATCCTTTCTGTAAATGATTCCTCTGCAAGATCTGCCTCACTAATTATAGAATTAACATACATTTATCTGCTCCTACAGCAGGTTCCAGAGAGCAGGGGCTTTTCTTCTATGCCTTGTCATTTAAAACACTGCCACTATCAGCCACTTCACAATGGCTTTGCTGCAACTGGGGGGGGGAAACTTGCCAGCAGAGGATGGGGTTCAAAAATCTTCTTGACAAAGAAAACAGCGTTGAAACAACTGGCTGACTCCCTGTTTACAGAGCCCTAAGGGGTATCTGGGACCCCCAGGTGAAGGTGGATTGTCTGCAATGGATGGTTTAGTCTGGCAAACAACCAGTGACAAGGAAATGTGCTCCATGTGAAACAAAGTGCGTGGCTTCTATTTAGATGCAGGTTGTTTTTACAGAGATGGCACATTTTTTTCTTTATTTTCTTGAAAATGTTCTTAAATATTACATCTGAAGCATAGTGACATATATTGCCCTGTTTTGCTCCAAAAAACCAAAAATTGTAAGGATGATATGAAAAGCTGACAACACAAAATCTTTACTAACCCACATTCCTGCAGTGCTGCTGCCATGAGATCAGTCTGTCAGACTGCACAAAATCTAAGATAACGTGTTTATAATCCAGTAAATACATTTTTCAGGAGCAGGTTTTCACAAAACAGCCATTCTCCAAGACAGAATGGACTCACCAACAGACACCCAGCAAGAAAGAACCAAGGAGGAGAGAGAGGTGTTCAAGGAGTTGTTGGAGTTGTTCAGTGTAAAGGAATTTCTGTGATGTCTGTGGTTAGTGGAATGACTCTGAAATAAATTGAAAATAGAGCCCAAAACCTGAGTCTAGAAGGGGCCAGAAAATCTTTTTTCCAGAGCAGCATTTCTGTCTTGGAAGGGAGATCAGCTATCCTGCAGACCAAAACAGGGTAAGAATATGCTGAATAGAGAAAACCAGACACATTTAAGATTTTTAGATTGGACTCATTAGATGACATTAACAGAAAAAAAAAAAAAGAAGTTTATATCATTTATGCTAATATTTTGTGTTGGTTCTGACAGAATTTCAGAGGTTTTGATCAACATTTGCCCCTCAGGGTTTCTACAAAGAGGTTCTATGCAGTATTTCTGGTGGAATAGGATGCACAAGGGGCTCTGGACATTTTCATCAGGCATCAGCAAATGCATGCTAAGTTTGCATTTGAGAAACTAAGTACAAAAATCCTGTTTTTCAGATCACCAGCAGATTTGGTTGATAAGAAGATAATTTACTCTGTGTGTGCCCTTAGGTTCAGAGAGCTCAATACAGCTAATTCTGGAACTCTGGTCACCACCTCTCCTTTGTGCAAGCCTCCTTACATTTATTGCACTGAGTTTCCAAGTATTTCCTGTAAGGAGGAGAACAGGTGGAAAAGAGAGTCCAGTGGGGCTAATGACACAGAATAAAACTCAACACTATTATCTGAGCTCTTTGTCAATGTTTTGAGATGAGATAGCTTATTAAGAGATCAAAACCTACATCTTTAGGACAGGGCAATCTGACCTGAATTAACAGCCAAATTCAAACTTTTTAATCAAGAAGTTTACCTACATTAAATTTCAGAGTGGGTTCTGCATAGGGTTTGTATAAGCTTTTCTCCAGCAGACAAGCTGATGAAATAGTTTACGCAATACATGGAAATGGCAGCTGTAATTGTTTCAGGAGTGTATTAAATCAATCAATTTTTATACAGCTATCTTTCAGATGAACAAACTTTGAGTGTATTCAGATTTCCTTACCTTCAGGAGCACCATTTGCAGAGGTGAACTTCCACCTGATGTGTTAATTACTTCCTCAGCACAAGCTAAAGCTATCTTGCTTACGTAAAGATTATGTGCTTAATTAAAAAAATTTAAATCCCCTCTAATATTTTTAAGTGTTATTCTGGTGTTTTAAAGAAAGTTTCGCCATCTCATTGATCACTTTCAGATGAATTCTATGAGCAAGAACAGGAGGACAGTTGCCATTATCTCTGTGTGGAAACTCATCAACACTGCAGATCATTTTGTAAAATAAGTACCAATGATAATACTGGGGATTGAAATCATAAACTGACCAGCATTGGACCTAATCCAGCAACAAAAGATGAAATGCCTGAACAATCCTTAAAGCTGGAAGCCATGCTCCAAGGAGACTCTTGGCAGTTTATTTCACATAAGTTGTATCTAGCTGGAGGGAAAAGAGGCATTAGTGTAAAAGGAATTACCACTGCCAGTAGTGGTGAGGAAATAATGACAATGTGATTGGCATAAATCATTCAGAAATCTTATTACACAATCCTGATCCATATATTAGATTGCCTGGCATTCCAGAGCTGAGAAGTACTAAGGTCAGACTTACTCTGGAGTACTGTATTTCTTTACACATTTTATTGTAAATAGAAAGTGGAATTCTGATCCCACAGGAAATTCCAGCATTTTGACATTTATTTTCAGTGCAAATAACAAACATACTGAGTTTGAATCACTGAAACCCTATATGCAATAGTATAGGAATATCAAAATAATGTAAATATCATAGAAGTTGAAATTAAATGAATAAAATGCCAATATAAAATATTACAACATTGCCAAAAAGAAATAAGGTAAAATTATTCATTTTGATATTTTCCCATCAAATTTAATCTAAATCAATGTATTCACTTAAGATGATTCATTTCTGATGAAATTGCATTGGCTGAGTAGAAAATTGGTTTTGTTTTTTTTTTTTTCTCAGCTCAGTCTCATTATTAAAGATTGATCAGATTGTAAAAGTGTTGAGGAAATAAACATTAGGAATTCGGCTTTTGCAAACTTATCATATTGAGGTAATTTTGATTAAAATTTCACAATCCCCAAGAAGGAAAAGCAAATAATCACAGTAATTGTCAATCATATTCAAAGAACTTAGAGGTGGCTCTAAAGTGACTTCATAAGAGATAAGTAACTGAATTGCTAACATGAATAGGACCATGGGAACACGAGTTCTGTCTTTTCCTCTGCAGGTCCCGTGGTTCTCCACCCTCAGCAGCAGCCCCTGCTTCGGTCACTTCTCCAGCACATTCCTGCCTGGGAGAATTTAGAGCTGCTCTGTTGTACCAATATGACAGTGTCCAATTTACTGTCCTGCAAGAAGGTAAATTTGTGTGTCTGGTTTCCTTTTTACCAGTTCAGATTTAGCTCCTGCACCCTGTTTCTGTGGCTTCACGTACCACCTTGCTCCCCCTTCTAATTGTGATTCCTTCATTCACACCTCTCTTTAATCATCCCTCACCTCCTTCTTTGGCTTTTCTGCTTTCTTACAAAATACAGAATTTATTTTGTCACAGCCTAGAAAAGTTCTTCCCTCTCCCCAGGAAGAGTCCCCTAACTTATTGACCTGTCTCTCATCCTGCATTAAGCTTAAACACTTCAAGACTCTTCGGGGAAAGAAACTCCACATTTATAGAAATGGTAACACTTCAACAGTACTCAGAAAACAAAGAATAAATGAGCAGAAACTCTCATTCCGCAGGGAATGCAGTTTAACTCTACACCAAGCTAATTAAGGGAACTCATGAAGATAAGGGATGCCTTCTGTTCAGATGTTGCTGTACTTTATCTACAGCCTGTGCAGTTTCTGTACAGACACAGTACATCCACTCCCCAGGTACAAATGGAGATCAGACCTCAAGTGTTTCAGTGTCCTTAGCTGATTGTAAAATGGTTCTTTCACTAATCCTGCAAAATGAGAGTAAAATTAGTCTGAAACAACAGATTATCCTGGAATTGCTAATAAAACAATAAGGATAACAAATAAAAGAACTTAGTGCAACATTCTGGCTGTTGCCCAAATTTTGGTGCTGTTATGCACGGAAAAAACCACTCTTGGAAGCACAGTTGGACCTATTCATACATATTGAACCTTTCCTCATCTCATGCACCACTAACTTCTTGCAGATGCTTAAGTGACTTAAGCAAAGTACTCCAGAGAGTGAAAACATCAGTGAGAAGTGGCTTTAGTTTCCAGTCAGAAGCAGCACATTTGGCCCTCAGATGCAGTGGCTCCGTGAATGATCCAGCACACTTTCCAAGCTGGAATTGGTACATTTACCCTCCTGCAGGCTTATAGGAAAGTATTTCTTACTACACAGTCAGCATTTACCCAGTCAAATGTGTGTGTTTCAAAACTTCTCTCTCAAGGAAGTTTCTCCTCTCCTTGAGTCCATGTAATTAGTCCAGGGTGGCCCTGCCCTGCTCGTTCCACCCTAAATTCCTGATGGTATTTCTATACCATAATCATGAACATTTATCACCAGCAGTTCTCTAGGCAGTCTTGTGACTTGGACAGCAGAATGTAACTGGTGTTTAACATTTGCTTTGTCCCAAGTGCTAAACAACCTTTTATTACCTGCACTTGGCAGCTGCCCAGGAAACTTGGGTTTTTCAAGCCCATGTGAGTATGGGAACATTACTAAAATAGTCTTCTCAGATTCTTGGATTTTCTTTTACTTCTGCTGCAACAAAAGTATTTATTTTTTCAGACAGCTAAAACCCCAAAAAGCTGGTGGCACAATTTCTCCCCCTTTATACATGACTGCTGATCATCTGGTGAGCTAGACATGTGCAAAACCTTCCAGAGAGTCCTTTAGGTCAGTTCTAGATGATGAGGTTGCCTAACAACTTAAAGCTTTCCATTTTGCATGTAATCTAAGTGTATTTTTTGTGGTTGTTTGTGAGTGAAATAGCTGAATGTCATCTCAGGAAAAGAGATTCTCATCCCTTACTCATGAGGGAAGGCCACAGTCTACATTTCCAGAGATGCAAGATAAGTCACAAATGGAGGGATTCAGTGATCTATCATTATGCTAGGTATTTCTCCCACCCAGTCTATTGGGTGCTGTATCAGGAATGGTCTCAGCACACAAACTGCAAGCCTTGGCACACTCAGTGCTTAAAAACCAAAACACAACAGCACACAGGAATACACAGAACAACAAAGGGCTGGGGAAATACCTGAAATGCTTCTTGGCTTGATGTGTTTTTCTGGTTTCACACTACTGTCTTCTCTTGCTATGTGTGAGGTGTTGGTATATATTATTGCTGTTAATAATAAAATATAACAGCAATGTCAGGTTCAGCACACAGAGTGAGGAAAGAAAATCTAAAAGACAATTGTCTCACAAAAAAGAGCAAGTCTAATAAATTTGCCATGACTTATTTATCCTTTATTACGTATGGCTTTTAACCTTCAAAGCATAAATTTTCTTCTCCTAGTAAAAGCAGCACACATAATTCAACTCATCCATTCATGTACTTATAGGATTTAAAATTTTAAAGTAGGGGTTTTCACCCTTTTAAAGTCTAATGACTCCAATGATATTTCCACATCCATTTAATAAGGAATGCTGATGAAGGCAGTGCCTGGAAACAGTGAAAGATCAAAATTTTCAGCTATTTGGGGTGAGAGAAACACAGATTCAAGCACCCAGACCGAATGGGAAAAAGCAAAAATATGAACATGCACTCTACAACTCCTAGATTAAATCTTGGCCACTTGCAGTTTCTTGCTCAAGACAAAATAACAAAAACCTAATCCTGGTCTTCAGGATCTTTTCTAACACCAATTTTAACATAGCTGGTGTGCTTCTAGGAAACACTGAAGTTTTGACAATTCCACATTTTTACTGCTAACTAGACTGCTAACCTAGTGCAAAATGTTCATCTTGCTCTAGAGAAAAATCTCCTTAGCTCTACCCCAGCTTTTAATTTTTTTTTTTTTTTTTTTTTTTTTTGCTTTACAATGAGTATACCTTTGGGACAGTGCCTTCATATCTCGCATACCCATGGTGTTACATGATGCTGTGATTTTTCCCTCTCCATAAACTTTTACAGAAAATGGAGTTCTGTAGCTGTGACTGTAGCTCCTGTCTTCATCTCCACATCTCAGACTGGAACTGCAATAAAGCTCAGGAGTGCTCAAGACAAGAGGGCTGCCTGGAGAGACGAGCTCTGTTCACTCTGTTCTTGGACTGAGTACTGTAAAAAGCTTTTCCATATGCAAGGATCCCGCAGGTTGCACAACACAACGTTGACTCCCAGTACCTTTAACATCCCAACAGGGACACACCCATTCACCCAGAGCCACGGGTAAGTCAGCAGAATAATCACCTTCCCCACACTGAGCTCGTCATGAAGGTGTAGTGAACTTCTGTGAACTTCAGCAGTGCACGTACCCAGGCTTGGGAGAGCAGCGTGAGAGTCTGAGCACCCCTGAATCACAAACTGCTGCCTTTCACTAGCTACACTGTGCTGCAAAACTGCTGCATTATTCATTCAAAGCCACGGTGAGAGTTCCTTTCATTGCTTGGGGATTTAAAGCCCGCTCCAGCAAAGGGAAGGGTCAGATAACAATTACTTAGGGCTGCACAGAGCCCCCACAGAGCTGTGCTAGGTAACACAAGGAGTCTTGTGCTTGCCCCTTCACCTCTGCCTGGGGCCACCAGCTCTGGCAGCTAAATAGGGATTATTGCACCTCTGGCTGTTTGAGTGTTGTGTGTATTTGTGTAAGAAGGAAGGAGGATTGTGTTTTTCCTATTGCTACATATTGCTATATTGTCACCATTTCCTGGTAGAAAATATCTAAATCAATGGTGTGTCTGAAGATTAAATCCACAGGCAGAGGCTTGTGCAGTGCATTTTGAAATTAGCCACTGCTTAAGAGCAGTGACAAGCAATCATACAGATCTGCACTTGCAATCCACTTCTACACGCTCGCTTCAGTGAAAACAGGTAATTTAATAACATTCTCTTATAAACACTATTGCATCTCCTAGAGAATCCAGTTTGCATTTGGTAATTTCTCACATCCCATCAATACAATCCTCAAGCAGCTTATAGATGCAGAGCTGATCTCCACTGCCCTCTGATACACCTGCACACGCCCTCTGAGACTTCAGGTGTTGCCAAATTCTTACTGAGGGCAGAGTACAAACTGCAGAGAGAACTGCCCTGAAATTTGTCTAGCCCGATTTTCCTTTAGTGCCCAACTCACCCTAAGCTGTCCTGGTCAGATTGAATAAGCCCTAACTGTGTGGATGACTTTTATTAACAAATCTAACAGGTAGACTAGTTACTGAGAGTTAAACACACAGCTCACTAATCATAACAGAGAACAGTAACACCATAACAGAGACATGTGCTAACAACACTCTGTTAGTTTACCAAAGAAGTTTGAGAAATGAAACAACCTCTAAAATGCTATTCTAAACCAGATTTCACTTACTATATTCCTAAGGAAATTAATCAGTTTTCACCTTGGGTTTTTTTCTGTTTGAGAAGCTGCATTATTTTTAATTCCTTAGCTTTCCCTTGAGTCCCATTAGATTTTAGTATCTTAATCACAGAAGAATAGTAGCTTACTACTATTCATGAAGGACACACAGGCCACCAGAACTCCTATGTGACTCATCCTCTCCTGCCTACATTTCATTTAAATCAGAGAGTCATAGAGTGGTTTTGGTTAGAAGGGAATTAAAGACCATTTAGTTTCAGCACATGTGCCATGGGCAGAAACATCTTCCACTAAACCAGGCTGCCCACAGCCTTGTCCAGCAAGACCCTGAACACTTCCAGGGAAGGGACATTCACAGCTTCTCTGAGAAATGTGTTCCAGAGCCTCATCACCCTCACAGGGAATAATTTATTAATAGCATTTAACTTAAACCTACTCTCTTTCAGTTCAAATCCTTTGTATCCCTTAGTCATGACCCCCACATGCAGCAAGGATTTGGGATAGCCACCTAAGCAGGCTTCAATACAATATTTGCCCTGAGAAAACACACTTGCATCTTGTTAGGTTTTTTTTTTCAGATTTATTTTTAAATACAAGTAGAAAGATTAACATTATAAATCCAGCCAAGAATGGAGTCAGGCTTCCTAATTCCTAATGTCCACCTTAAAAGCAATTTTATAAATTCTGGTATAATAGCTATGTGAGTATTCTGCAATAAAGTAGAAAATGGAACTAACAGAAAAGTAGAAAAGGGAGATAATTCTACCTAGAGACTGAGAAATCCGTGCCCCACATTATTGTGAAATGCAGTGATGGAGGTTTTCTTCTACAAGTTCCTTGTTCCAGTTTCTGCTTTGAATCAATGGAAAAGGGATTTGGCTCTGATTCCACCACCCACAGATCTGTAGCAGAACCATGAGAACAGAACGATCAGAACCAGAGAGAGCAGATCACCCAGCCCTGGTTTGATTTGACAACTTAGCTCCTGGGGAGGAGGTGGAGGTTTCTTTACCTCGGATGGTTAATTACAAGAAGTTTCTGTACTTGTGGAATGACTTTTGTTCCTTGGGAATGAAAGATGCAGCTGACAGTGTCAGATAATCCATAACACATTAGCTTCTCCTCCACCTGCTCCACAACACTCTTGAATAAACCTCACGAAAGGACTGAAATAACAACAGCTCAGTGAAATTAAAATTGGTCTGTGAAAGACAGCCTCATTCTCAGTGCTTCAGCTCTTGATCTGTAAGTCCGATACTGTAAAAAAAGGGGAGACCCCACACATGGGTGCAGGGACAAGCATCAGAGCAGGTCACTTCACCATCTGCAGCCTTCCTGTCTGCTTCAACTCTTTGCACCTGGTGGTTCAGGGCACCTTCCCCAGAGAGAAACTCAATGGAGGACTAATCCAAGTTAATCCTGGGCACTGTGGATGAAGGACACCTCTTAACTGTTGTGTTGATTCTTTAACTGAAATTTTGCAACTCGCTGAGCAGGCAGCAGAAGCAATCCTCTCCTGGCCTGAAGGAGAGCAGGAATGCTGCAGCTTTGCTGTGGGAAAGGGACATGAGAACATACTGTGACAGAAAGAGGCAGCAGGAACAGTGGCCTGTATTGTGAGTTTTGTAACAATTTGGTCTGCATTCTGTATCTTAAACGTGTTTCCTTTTTGTATTTTTCCTCTTTGAGTACACAGGAGGTAATAGAATTTCTGCTCTGGGTCACTTGGTGATTCCCTAGAAACACATTAGAACAGCCTCTGGTAATCAGCTGCACTGCAAAGCCAATGCAAGTACCCAAGAGTCACTATTATATTACACAGGAAACAATTCAGTAAGATTGGAATTATTTTATTAGACAGTAAAACAGAGTCTATTTGGAGATGCTACCTACTTTAAAATTCAGTGATTATGTGAACTGGTATTTTCTTTGTTACTTAAGAGGACAATGTTTGAAGGGGGTCGAACAGAAATAAGTAATGCTTTTTCTTTTTTTTCCATTTTATTTTTAGCAAAAACTCGAGCTTTCTTTTTCTTTCTTATGACTTCATTGTCATTTCATTGTGGGAGAAATTATAAACATAGTCTGGAGATAAAAAGGAAATAAAACTAATAAGTTTGTTTGATTATTTGCAGCAGATAAGACCACTGGATGGCGGTGACTACAGCTCATGTAAATTTAGCTCCCTGATTAGCAGCATCCTCTCAGATTTTTTGTTCTCTTAATCTAACGCACCTTCACATAACCCCCAAAAACTCTCTACAATACAAATGGACTCAACATATTGTGATGCTTCTATATCCCACAGACACCTATGTAAATAAACAATTACACACTCAATCCTCTCTGCATCACACCAGGTGCTTCAGGAAACAACACACATATTCCTTCACTGAAAATTCAACCCATTTGTAATATAGAGCTTTATAAATTCTGGATTTAAACTTGAAGCATATCCAGAAGACAACTAAAACCCCATTAAAATGGAAATTAATTTTCTGAGTCCTATTTTTCTATCAAATTTCTTTTCCCAGTTTCCCTCATCTTCACTGAGGTTACAATTCAGCATTTTTAGCTTTCTATTCAGTCTAGGAAAATAAGCAATATTAGCAAGGTGAAAGCTTATACTAAGGCATAAAAGCCTGGGTATTTTTAATAGTATGAGGAAGGGAAACATCAGGTTACATCAGCACAGCTTTCTTTATGACCATGTCACAGCTTGTGCAGAATAACAGTTTCTATAACGTGAGGTTCATAAAAAAGGGATGTGAAAGCACTTGGTTGATTTGAGGCTCTCAACACATCACTTGCCATAAACAGGTTCAGGTAACCAGGGCTTACAGGAAAATCAAACAGCAGCAGAGAACCAACAACTCTTAGCTGTTCAAGCACTCATTCACCCTCTCTATCTTTGTACTCCCATGGCCAGCGTAAGATGAAGAGGTTGTTGTGTGTCTAATCCAGACTTTACAGGCTACCATCAAATAGCAAGGACTGTGTAATCCTGTCTCCAGTTTCACCACATGATGCTTGTATGGCTTCAAACTTCCCACTCCCTTCTCCTTAGCAATATTTTCTATCCTCTTTCCCATAATACATGTGTAAACACAATCTACAGCAGAAGCAGGGGCATTTCAAGGCTTACCATAGCTCAAGCAACACAATTTTCAGGAGATTTGGGTCTAGTTTAAGTGAAGCAAATGCATTGAATGAACTTCAGAGTCTCTTTTGTTTTCTGTGGCTTCTCTAATGTTTATTCCTGTAGAAGGAAGAAAGCCAATATTGACATTGCAACCAGAAGCCACTGAAATATGTAGGCACCAATATAGATATATCTTGTTATCTATATTCATATATACACACCCCCTCACCATCATCTCATCTGATTTCAGCTAAAACACTTATCTGCTATTTTTCCTCTGCCAAGAAAGTAACAGAGATGGGACAGGACTCCTCAGCAACCAAGGGCAGAAGTTGGGAGAAGCAGCATTTTGAGCAAGGGAAAGAGCAAAAGCCAAGCCAGGACCTTGGTGTGCAGGGTGTGATGTCCCCCAGATGTGAATTGTTCCACTGGGATGTTTGGACAGCAGGCTCACGGCTGGCTGAAGCAAGGACAGAGCTATCACATCTTGTCTGGGGTGCAGAGGGAACACTTTAATCTTAGCCAAGGAAGAGGAAAAAAATAAATAACTAGGGAAAATTATAAATTAAAGCTAGATTTTCATTAAAGGAAAAATATTACGTAACTCAATGATAAAGAGCTTCCATTCAGCTAGTCCTCTGCTGAGGAACAGGCCTTGCTGTGTCCAAGAATGTTTCCACAGTTTCACTTTTTGCTAAATGTTGTTCCCCATTGATACAATGAAATGGGTGGTAGCATATACTTCGTACATTTTTAAACACTAGAAAGTATTGGAAACTTTCAAATTTTGTTAGAAGCGTTGCAGATGATGAAAGACCAACTCTAGTTGGAGATGTCCAATTCCAACCTTGATGGAAGATGTGCTTCTACATGCAAATGCTAAGAGGTTTCTTTGTTGACTGGAACCTGTCCCCCACATTTCAATTCTTTGATAAATCTGTTACTCATCCAAAACTTCAGAGCTTTACCCAGCTGCTCCTGCACCGCTGCCCTGCTGGATTTCTCACTGCATTTTGTGGACTGGATTGCTTAAAAACTCAGGAATGGGAAAAACCATTGAAGTGCTTGGAGGCTGCAATGAGAACAGCACAGCAGCTTCTCCTTTGCCAAGCATCAGCTTCCTTTCACCTGGAAGAGCCAGAGCACAGGCACCGAGGAGAAAATCATGAGATAACTGTCAAAGGCAGCCAACATCAATTACAATACACTGCAGGTTAAATTGCACACGACACTTTTTCAAAGCAAATCACCTTCTCCTCTAAAGAGGTTTTATGTCATTTTTAAATTCTAATGATTTGCTGAGAACTCAATATCAAGAGAAAAAAGAAAAAAAATCAATTGTTTTCCACAGATGGCCACAGGACTCAGATGCAGCTGTGGCACAGATAGGGCAATCACAATGACATGGCTTTTTTCCTCCTGTTAGTAGAGATTATGCTGCATTAGATGGCATTGAGAGGGTGGAGAAAACTGATATGCTTCTAAGATAGTGATGTACTATAAAGCTGGATGAGCTAATTTTAGACCATTTAAACTCAGATATTGGCAGCACTTTTTCTGAGAGCTCAGTTAAGGCTAATTTACCACGAATCAGCCACTGAACTCATCCTGCAGATCACAGAAATGTAGAACTATCATGCACTTAGAGGATAAATAAAATACTGTGCTGGTTCCTGCAGGTTACATAAAAATGCTTTTAGAAGCAGTAATGCCAAGAGGACATGACTTGCATTTTTATACTTATGAATGCTCTTCCATAGTAATTAAAAATGACACACCCCATTAAATCACTTAGTACATACCTTAAAGCATATGATGCAGAGGTTTCTTGAAAAAGCCAGTTACACAGTGTAGCTCTGTACAAGGCCAATGCTTCAAAGCAATTTTCAGATTTTATGAGTTACATATGCTTCAGAGAGGGAGTTGTCTTTTGGTTTTTTCTTCTTCTGGCAGGAAGATACACTGCAAATAAGACCCTACTTAATTTTTTCATTGCTGCTGTGAATTACAAATCCCTTGCATATCTGAGCTTCAGCACAAACAGTAACACATCACTGGAGAGGTCTTTTATTGGGAGAGGATCCTTTTCATGCTGAACCTTTGTATAAATAAAGCAGTAGTAATTACATGATGGAGAGGACTTCTGGCATTGTTGCCTACTCCCACCAAAGAACATTTCTGCCAGAATCCATGGGTGGGAGAAGCCTTGAGTCTTTGCCATGTAGCAGGCTACTGTATTAATTTTGTAAGACTGCAGAGTCCAACTATGCATGCCATAGGAAACTCAGATTTTTTTTCCATCACCTCTGTTTATCCAACACTGTTTTGCTCTGATGACACTTCAAGCAAACGAGCTCTATTTGACTACATCAAGATATTTTTCTTACCCAGATTTAAAAGAGGAACAGTTTTACTGAAAACTTCAGTTTTATTTGGTCAAGGCAGGGTTCTTTCCTCCTGTTTCAGAAATAAGACTCCCAGACCAGAGCACACTGACAGCACAAGCCCCAAAGTTTCAAAAGCACAAGAGTTGGGAGAGAGGCTCAAGGTCAGTAAAATCCTTCATGGAGGGCAGCAGACCCTGCTGGCAGCACAGCACCCAGCACTGAGGGGGTCAGGTGTAATAAAACCCACCTGAAAATTAAAAGCACCAGAAATGTACTGATTATATTTATCTTGTGAGCTGAGGACACAGTAGAGACTGTCCCAAGCCTGACTGTAGGAGTTGAACGGGGAATCTTCTGTTGGCATTTTTAACCTGTAGTGAGCAGGGAGTATATGGCACCTCAAAAATCCACCTTTAATGCTGAAATCCACAAGTTTTTATATAAATGTTCTTCCTTCAGGGATGACTGTCTGTCACTTGAAATTCAATCAAATGTCTCATCTCTCACTAATACCTGCAAAACCTCTGCTTTGTGTCCACTGATATAATCTCATTGTTCCATCCAAGAATTCAAAGATTAAAAAAAATGAAATATTTGAGTGGACAAGATTTGTGACAGCCTAGGTATGTCTGTGATACGTGCAAACAGCCCTTTTTACTCCAGCATTCTGCTGTTTTTAATAAAAAACTATCAGATCACACAAGATTAATTCCCAGGAAGGTAAAAAATTATTTCATCCAATTGTTTTCCTGAGAACACTACTAGAGAACAGGATAAAAGAAAAATTAATTTTTGCAATGACAAAAAAAACCAAAAACAAAACCTGAAGTTGGCTCTTAGCCAGAGGGCTTTTTAAACCTTTAAAGAAGCTTTATTTAAGAGACCTTTTTTCCTGATAAACTTCACTACAAAATAATATAGTTTTGACATTTTTCCACTGCTTAGCATTGGCTTTGACAGCAACAACCAGCTGTTCCTTCTTATTAGCAAATGCAAAGTCGGGGCCAGCCTAAGAACAGTTTATCACCAGCACATCTCTCACAAGTTTAAGGGCAAGATTCTTAGGGGATGACAGGCAATTAAAAGCGCCTCTTTTATGAGAAGATAGTTAAAAAATACAAACATATCTGAGTTAGAGTTGAGTTTGGTGAGCAGGCACTGCCTGAGCTTTGTGACCTGCTGCTGTCCCAGAAAATGAATCCTGGATGTCCTTTGGAAACAGAACTTTTGCAAGCTGGCTACTTGAGCTCACCTAAGAAGACCACCACCTAAGAAGCAAAGCAGCAACTGAGGCTGAAAAAGGAGCCATACAATATTTTATCTTTCCTCCAGCTGCTGGCATCCTAATTTTAATGTAGTACAAATCAGTGATAAAGAGTATTAGACTACCACTTAGTTTCCTTCACAGTAGGTAAGTACTCCTCAAACTAAAGGCTAAAATCTTTCACATTGCAATAATTATTGAATACATTTAAAGTACCATCATTCTAGTAAAGGCTGACTTAGGAAACCACAAACTGAAAAAATCTCCAAAAATTTAGTGTAAGAATTACCCTGAAATTTTTATATTTCACTTTGCAAATCATTAAGTTTTTAAATGTATTTTTAAGACTAGCTGGAAAAATTATTTTGATCTTCCAGGTATTGACCATCTGCTTACAGCACAGAAGCAATGAAAAACCAGCAAGGTGAGCTCTCCATGGTGTAGCCCAAGTCACCTCTGCCAGAGGAAGCAGTGATGTCTCCTGTAAGAGGGAAAAAGACCACCAAGTTGGCCAAAGTCAGAGATGAACATAACCCATGTCTACTACAAACTGCATTCCTCCTTCCTGACACCTGACTCCTCCTTCCTTGGGGGACAGCTATGTTTTAGATCCATTCTTATGCTTTCCCCTCCTTGTTTCCATTTCCTTGAGCTATTAAATCTAAAAAAGCCAAAACAACCCCCAAAACAAACAACTCAACCCCTAAGATCCCAAGTGAAAAAGTGTAGCAGATACTTATAAAGGGATCCAAAATTGTGAGTAGTAATCTCATTTGTTTATGTTAGGTTTAGGGATGATAAAGTGTTTTTTTTTTTAATCTTTAATTTTGTTATACACAAACAGCACTAAAAATAAAATATTACTGATGGCATGCTGAAACCATTTTTTTTTACTTCAGAGCAGAAGAAAATAACCAGGTAAGGAAAGTGTGCCCAAACTCTAGTCAGGGAATCATCTTATCTTTAGAATTTTCTGAATTTTGAAATGTATTACTTTCTCAATGTCTGACAAATATATCTGTCTTTCCTGCCATGCTGGAAGAAAGTAACTCAAGGCTCAAAAATCTTCTGCAATATTTAGGAGCAATCTATGCTTGCTATCATAAGCCACTAGGATGAATTGCAAAGACAGTTTAATCCTTGATTACAAGTACAGGCTCTTGGAATACTGGAGCAATGCACAGATGGTGTGATACTAAACACAACAGCTCTGCCCTATTCATGGCATTTTGTGAACAGCAGAAGGACACAGGAGAAGTGCCAAGCCATAAATTCCCATCCCAAAAGCATGAACTACTTATTTGTGCTTGATAATTTAGAAGGGATTGAAGGCAGTAATGCAAACCTGTGTCTGGGAAAGACACATGGGGGAGTTTATGGGATGCTTTCTCCAGGAAGGACCCCAAACTGGAGCAGGGGCATGGTGTGGGGAAGGAGCAGTGGAGGTTTAATGTTATGACCTGACCACAACCCTCCATCCCCCATCTCCCTGTGCTCCTGGGGAGGAGGTAGAAAAGTTGGGAGCGAAGCTGAGTCAGGCAAGAAGGTTGGTTTCATTTTTATTTCTCACTGTCTTACTCCAGTATGGATTTGCAGTAAATTAAATTATTTATTCTCAAGTTTAATCTGTTTTTCCCATGACAGTAATTGGTGAGTCATCTCTGTCCTCATCTCCACCTAAAAACTTCCTCTTTATGTTTTCTTTCCCTGTGCAGAGAAGGCAGAATGAGAGAGCAGCTTGGTGGGCACCTGGTGCTATCCAAGGTTAACCCTCCTCAATTTGCTTAAAGAATTTGTACAGGGAAGTCCAGGAATTCAGCTTCTCAGGGCCCCCAACGAGACCTGACACAGCTGCAGGCCCTCAGCCAGAAACAGTTCCATGTCAGATAGATCCTGTTGGTGACATTGCCCTAAACACATCTCACTTCAGAACTCTAAAGTGCTGTGCAAACACCAACTAATCCTCTCACTCATGCAATATAAACTTATCCTCAGAGATGTTAAGTAACCAACCCAGTCACACCACAGATGCAGGACAAAGCAAAGCTTTCACCTCTGCTGTCACAGCCCATATCAGCAAACCTGAGTACAAGGCACAAACACATTTTAAAAGTCTGCATTTCCTGCTGAATTAGGTCAGGAACAGCAAGATGAACTTCAGCCCCTGTGGAGTGCAAGATAAATTAAATGTGAACATCTCAACAGCAGAATCTTGGGCTCCCTAACTTAGAAACTCAGTTCCTTTAATAAGAGGGAGAGACAAACTGGAGCCTGAAGGGAAGGGGCTGTTTAATGATGCTTCATCCAATGTGGGAAGCAGCTGGCCTGGTTCCCAAGCTTGTTTTCCTCCACCTCCCCGGCTCAGCAGAGACCTTGAATGTTATGGAGATGCCAATCTGGCAATCAAGGAGCACTTTTCATCACCTTCGAGAGGAATAATCATTTTCAAGCTTGTCCCTCAGCTGGGAGGAGGGCAGGGATTGGCAAAGGTCAATAAAATTAACATTCAAGAGCAATAGACATGCAGTTGGGCTGTAATTGAAAGCCTGGAAAGTGACAGAGGAAGGGGAAGAGAATTAAAGCAGGGGTGTTTGCTCCAGGGAAAGGGTGGGACCTCTTTTTTTGGAGGGGAGAGAGTAGGAAGATCTCATATTCCACAGGGGAGGCAGTGATCTTGTCAAAGGGGACGGACAAGTAGAGGAACATAATTAATCAAACTGAGGGAAGTTCTTCCTGCAAAGAAACAGAACTGTGCATAGTCAAGTCTGTTTCCCAGTCTGCTCACTGGACTCTACTTACACCCAGAAAAGATGACATGCAGACATATCACCTGGCAACAAACCTGGCTGATACAGTCCCAGCAAAGCATTTTTGTCTCGGGCTTGGTATAGCCTCCATCACAATTTTTCATCCGGCTTGAGGAGAGGGATGAAAAGAAGAGGTGAGTGAAAAATCCCAGATGAAACCAATCCTCCCCTTTCCACCAATTTTTTTCCTCTTCTGCCCAACCTCTGCCCATGTGGGCCCCCTGCTTTCCTGATGCAGTTCCAGCCCCATGACTTCCACTCCATTACAGCTGCCATAGCCCAGACCCCATCCCTGCCCTGAACTGCCCTCGCCCACACACCGTGCGAGCCCCAAGTCAGAGCATGTCCAAGGGAAGGTTACATAAAGGAGACAGTGCCAGGTTTCCAAGAGTCACATTTTTACAAGACAAAGCAGTGATGAACTCTGCCAGCGTGTACCCACAGCCATCAGCCTCTGTGAAAAGCAAACAGCAGTGCAAGTACTGCTTAAAGGGAGTTCCTTGTGCATCTCTCAGGTTCATTGTGTCCTCAGCCCACACAGTTACAGCTCAGGTGCACCTGCAGTGGCAGACATGGAGCAGCAGCACACACAGGGGCAAATCCATCCCAGCAGGGTGTAGTGGGAAAGGGAGACAAACCAAATTCCTTACACACCACAGTATACACACAACTCCCCAACTACTGTATTTCAGAAAAGTGAGGTAGGAATTTTTAACCAAGTTCACTAAAGAAATAACACTTCTGTCCTCTCAGTGGTCAAAACCACAAAGCCGCTAAATGGTTGCAAATCCCACAAATAAATCCTCCAAATAATCTTTTTTTTTTTAGGACTTTTTCTATGTAGAAACTAGAGCTCTTTAGAATTTCACCACTATAATGTTTGAACTTTACACATTATAAGAATGGCAAATTACTTCAAGAAAAGCTAGTAAAAATTACTACAAGTCAAAAAAACCCCTCCAAACTTGGCTATCTCTACTTATCTCTACTTAAACCTCTAGGTAAGAGTAACTTTTTTCTTTTCTATTCATAGCCATCTGCTGCAGACAATTTTACAGCTGATTTTGGTAATTTGAACGTTTCTCCCCTTGCAGAGCAAGAACCACAAAGCACATGACATTCAATAGATCCACTACTATTTTTAGTTAAAATGCTTGATCCTTCCTTCCTCTGTTCTTCCCAACTCTTCTAAGGCACATCCAGGAATTTTTCCCTTGCCAATATTCAGGGAAGTCTTGACAAGTGCAGGATTTAAACATGGACTTTTAACTTCAGTTTAGAGCTAAGGAAAAAAACCAACCCTATTTTTCAATTTTCTGCCAATATGAGATGTGCTGGAAAAGGGTAAATGCTTCAAATCTTTGTCAAAAGCAGCTCCAAGGGGAAATGTGAGAATCAGAAGCTTTAAACAGTTCAGTTACTCAGGAAAAGGCTTTTGTGTCTGATTTTGGCATTTCATGGCTTATTACAGAATATTCGGCTCCCCCTTTTGTCTCTTACTTGCCCCCACAGTTCTTGCACGGGCCAACTTTAGCTGCTTGTGTTACTCAAGACAAATTACAGTGCTCAAGATATAATTAAAACTTATGCTATGTGGAAAGCCATTAATAATTTGATGATTGTCTTCCATGTTTACCATAACTATAATCAAAACCACTTCTGGACCTGAAATAGATAAATTTCACCAATAAGTTAAAAAACCACACAGCTTTGCTGTTCATCCATTGTTTCAAGAGCTCCAGTCGAGACACAGTGCCGTAATTATCAGTAATGCAGACAAGCAGCTAAGCACAGATTCAGTTACAACTGAGCATTTTCAACTGCAGCTTATAAAAAGCTCCTGGTATTAGAGCATGAATAAACACCAGAGTATTTTAAGAACACAGAACAGCTCTTCAAAATTTGTTGAACAACATTTATGACAACAGAAATGTAAGCACCAATTTGCCATTAGTGCCACTGCTGGAGTGCCAATTTCAGGCCATTTATTTTGTTGTTACAGGTTCCACCTCTCAGATCTTACCTTCTTCTTTAACACTTCCTGTCCAGCTTAAAATTTTGGCTTTGATCTATGTCATCTCATCACAGCACATTTTATTTTACATGTCAGCACAAGTGACATGTTCACTTCCTCCAGCTACAAGCTACTTACTATGTATTTTAGCTGGAGAGTTGAAGGTTTAAAAGAATAACTATATAAAAGTTCTCAGTGCCACCAGCTCTTTGTATCACCTAGAGCTGGCAGCCAGGGCAAGCATGACATAAGGAACATCTGCAATTAGGACACTGTTACAGATATGCAAAGTGGTAATTATTGATCAATTAACATGAACCTGCAAATCAAATCTCCATTTGAAATAAAACTCAATTAGTGCTTACTAATAGCAAATTCAGGAATTAGTACTCATTGACTCAACTTCCTCCCTCACTTCCTCTCCAACAGGGCTACACCAGGTAAACTTTGCAATTCCCACTCAGTTTGTCATCATTTCCATGGGACCAGAAGTAACTCCCCAGAGCTCCATAGCAAAGCAGCACCCACAGCTCAGCAAGCACCTTCCATGTCAGGTGAAAGGTATTTTGCAGTGCTACTGAGCAAAACCCCAGTCTCCAGGAGTTACTAAACTTGAACACCAGGCAAGATTTGCTGCTAACATTCCAACTAGATTCTACTGCGCATCTTTGAGGTGTGTTGCAGTTAAAAAAATGCAACTTTAAGGTATTTGGAGTTTTCTGGAATATACAGAAATTGTATAAAACTGCTCTTTCAAGTTTGAGCTCAACCTAAGTTCAATTCTGTATACCTGAACAGAAGCACATCTGATACCTTGAGCAAGCCCCCAGTGGCTACAAGACAGGTTGTTTCTCCATTTAAAAGACTACAATATGCACAAATCCATAGAGGTTTTAATACTGTATATTTAGTACTGTATGGGATACACAACATAATTGAAGCCAAATAAAATCTCAGGCAACATAAACCACGAGGTCAGACACCACAGAGTGTTGTATGCATTGTTTATTGAACTTCAAATTCCACGGTAGGTCACAGATTAAATAGTTAAAAACTGGTTACTATCATACAATGTTCAGAACAGTCTTTTAAAACACCTCTTTGGACAAAACTAAGACCCAGATTCAAGCACAATTCCCCCAGGACAGAATCCTTGGGGTGGAAGAGAGCTTCAAAGTACTAACAGTACACAACACTACACAAACACAACAGGTCATTGCCCTGGGCTGCCACATGATTCAGAGCAGCTCTGTACAACACCTGCCTCCATGGGCAGACACCTACTGTGTTAGTAGGACAAAGTTTGCTTCTCCAGGACTTCAACATTCCACATAACAGCACAGATAATTCTGGGTTCTTTGAGGTTTTAAGTTACAGAGATGAAACCAGATTTAAGCAAACTGACACGGTCTTGTGCTTACGCTCTTTAGCCTTGACACGTAAGAACGCCTACACCTCAAATTTTTATTTTAAAGACATGCTGTCACCTGAGATCAAAAATCTGTGAATGTGAACAACAGTGGTATCTTACATTACTTACTCTGAAGTTTTAGACTAGTTGGGATGGGAGATTAGTGCTTGAACTGCACTGCTCAACACTGCATCCTATTTATGCCATCTTTCCTCAACTGAACATACAATTAAGTGTAACAAAATGCATCAAAAAGATAAATCAGTCAACTGTAAACTGTTGGCAAGAATCACTCAATTATATATTTGTCTTCTATTTCAAGCATTTGTACAAGACACCGGAACTAGAAGCATTAGCTTTAATTTGTGCAATGTAAGAATTTCCTTCAGGAGGAGTTCAGTCATCCGACTAGACAGGAGAACCTCCCAGCCTTGCCTGGCAGCCATCAGTCGTAGCTCACCTCGCAAGAAGATTGCGAGCTACAACGTCAAGAAAGCACCGCAGTGCTAATTCCAAGCAAAGGCAGGATTTCCAGTCTGAGATTTCCCTGCTGCATTACTGTTCCCATGTGCAACACAACTCACACTGAGGAAGCCTCTCAAAGGCACCACTCCCAGCTGCAGCACGTACAGTGGTACTGATGCAAATGTTAACTTTGCTTCAAAACAGTTGGATGTATTAGAGCTTCCAGAGGACCAAGAGTGCACAACATGGAAACGTGTAAAGCAGCAGGTTTAACCTCAGCAGCCCTTCTGAGTGATGTCCTGCCCAGAAGATTTGGTAATATCCATTGTAGTGAACACCTGTAAGAGACCAAAAGAAGAGCTTATGTACTGCTGCCTGCATCATCATCCACATGGCTACTGATTTCCTCTTGGTAAAACCATCTCCAAGAGAAGGTTCTGCATCAGGCTATGCCTTTCCCCTTTCTTACCTCTGCACAAGTAGGATGGATACCAATTGTTTCATCAAGTAATTCTTTGGTGAGACCACATTTGATTGCAGCAGCAAAACCTTGGGTAACTTCACCAGCATTTGGTCCAAGAACATGCAGTCCTATCACACGATTCTTTAGAACAGATGGAAAAAAAAAAACCACAAGTCAGTACCAGGCAAAGTTTGACAAAAGCTCTAGTATGTAACTCCCACTACACTAAAAGTGTTATGCAAACAGGTCAATAGCAGAGTCTTTAAGAAAAAATTAACTTCTTCAAATAAAGTAGGTCTGCAGTTCTTTCAATTCCAACAACACCCTCAGCATATCCATTCCAGCTTGCTACTTACATTGTCCTGTTTATTGCAGATAATCTTTGCATAACAGGTATTGTTATCTCTGCCTGGCACTGTCCATTCAAGTGGCCAGAACAAAGTGTGATAAACCTGGGAGGAAAACAAGAAAATGAGCATTAGAATGTCATGGATTCAGTCAGACACATTCTACTTTTTAAAATCTTTATAAATAGGTGGTTTGGCATTTAACCCACTATATTCTTGTTTATAACAAACTAGACAAGAGTAATTTTTTCCACTCAGCCCACAGAGTCCATCCTCCAAAACTCAGCAGAGAAAGATTTGACTCAAACCATAAAGCTCTGATTTAAATACTTGATAAAGACAGCAACGGCTATAATATACAGTAGTTGCAAATCAAACTTTCAAAAAGAAATGTACTAAATTATTATCCAGTTACTACAAGTTTAACCTGTTATGCAAATCAGTTAATAGAAGCTCTATGTCAAGTGATCTTGAAAGATGCAAGCAATTAAACACAAGGCATGCAAGCAGCTTCAACATAACTCCTCAGATATAATCATAAAATGGGAAAGTTATCCCCAGTATTCCTATAGAAATTATGTTAAGGTCAGCAAAAAATAAATTCACAATTCAAGTACAGTGAACCAGCAGAAAATAGCTAATCCCAGGAGTTTGGTACACTTCAGCAATAAAAGACTTTAATTCATGACAACACAAAACTCCTACAGCTCTGCAACCCAAGTGTGGCCTCCTGAAGTCAAATGCTTCTCAGCCACCTGCAAATAGTTATGCACAATTCTAATATGGGCATTAAGCTCAGTCCTGGGTTTCTGTGAGTCCAGATGAAAACACAGTCACAACAGTTCTACCCATCTAAACTTCTAATCTTGTTAACATAATGCTTTGAGAATAAAGCAGCAAGACCCAGGAAAAACACTCTCAAGCTACAAGTTAATTGACTCTTGGGTGTTCTTACCTCCAAGTTTTGCTTTCCATATTCATCTATGGCTCTTTCTTCAGGATACCCACAGCTGCCATATTCTAAGGGGGTAAACACTGTTGTTGGTACATTGATATAGTCACACTAAAAATAAAAATAAAAATCATGTTTAGACTACGCAAGTTCTACACAGTACATAATAGAAAAAGTTCTGTAAGAACCTTTCTTCTCTTTTGAAAAACACTTGCAGAGCTCACAGACTGCAAGACATAAATTAACTCATGTTACTGCAGTTTTGAGGCACCAAGCATAGAATTAAGTTGAAGTTGTATGCTTATAGCTTTACCTTTCTGGAACTACCCCCATACAGCCTTTGGGCCAGCAGCCTCCCTGCCTGAATGGCAACTGGAGTAAGTTCAAGCTTTCCATCCAAGATATCCCCAATTGCATAAACATAAGGCACATTAGTTTGTTCTTCATCATTTACAGGGATTTTCCCATTCCTTTAAAACAAACAGAAGACCACAGAATTCAGCATCACAAACTTTCCTCGGATCTCTGCAAAAAACAGGGGAGAAACTCTATTCTAACTACTGAGCTAATTTCATTAAATATACTTTTTTACTTCAACTGCACACTTCAGAGCATCAGTCACCTGGAACTCTGACACACAGCTGAAGTCTGTATTCAGTGGGCCAGTTCTGACATGAACAACAGTGCCTGGCTGATGACAGTCAAGCTGCTCAGACATCTTTGGACTCACAATCTTTCATCTGATTATTATACAGCTTTATGCTTTCAGCACAATGACCAGTGAGTACGTATTCACTCAGAATAGTTATTTTACAAAGTACCTATTAAAGAAATTAAGTAAATGGGTAATTGTACTCAAATCCAGGACAAAAAGGGTTTCAAAGGTTCACTTTGGTGAACCAAAGGTTCTTATATATTACCATATATAAGAATACCATATATAAGAACCATATATATACCATATATAAGAGTGGTAATTAAAAAATCATCATGTATCATGAGGTATTTTTACAGGGGTTAAAAAAAACCAAACCCTTGCATTCAGGGGTTTTAGGGAATTCAGCAATACTCACTTCTCATTGATTTTGACACCAATTGTCTGTAAACCAATATTCCTGGTACATGCATCACGACCAATGGCTATCAAAACCTAAAAAAACCCAAAATTAAAGGCAATACCTTTATGCAAGAGAAGCATAAAATAAGATTTTCCTCAGTCTTTTGGTGGAAAAACTGAAGCATATGAATAAAATTACTTCTAAATTGTTTCTTCCAGAATTTGAAAGAGCCACAAAAAACTCTCTTCCATGAACAATGTTTTAGAGATGCAACTAACAGAAAAGTCAAAACAAAACCAGAAACAACCACACTGTTTGTATGAACTAAATTCTAGGCACATAAAATTTCACCCATTTTGCTGACAGTATTCAACTAAAGACAAATACTGAATTTCCACTTTTTTTTCTTTCAGCAATTTACATGAACAACTTTTTAAGGAGGAGTTCCCCTCAAGTTGTTAAAGAAAAAGTATTTCAGTACTTTTCATGTGCATCTACAGCCATTTATTTCAAATCCAGAAATGCTTACAGTGTTATATTCTTCTTCAAGGATTTCTTGTCCCTCAGTAGACTTTGCTGTCACTTTCAGTCTTCCTGGCATTCCTTGCTCCAGCTGCTCAACCTGTGCAAATTATTGTAAGCTTAGAATGACCTGAAGCAGCAGAGCTCACTTCCATTGTCATTCAAGCATTACCCTACTAATCTATCATTAAGCAGTACAAAAAGCTCAGTCTCATAAAACATTTATTTCTGCAGGGAGCCAAAGCCTTCCCAGAAAACACCTGCACTTTCCATGCACTGTTTAAAGTAATGATGTGTTAAGAGAAGAAAGCTGAAGGAAGCACTTGCCTGAACAGGTACAAACTTCCTGATGAACTTCACGCCGTGTGTTTCCATGTAGGCACCGACTTTTTCTGCCATTTCTTGGTCAAAACCCCGCAGAAGAATGGAACGCACCATCACTGTGACATCCAGACCCAGGCCAGCCAGAAACCCTGCACACTCCAGAGCCACGTAGGAAGCACCCACAACCAGAGTCTTGCCAGGGCAGTAAGGCAGGGAGAAGAGGTCATCACTGAAAAGAGAAGAAATCCAAGCTACAAGGTTCTTCCAGCACAAGCTTGTTTGTCTTGGCAAACACTAGAGCAGACGAGTTCAGTCTTTTGTGCCCTTTTTATCTCACCTTGTAATGCAGAATTCCTTATCTCCAGGGATACCCAGGTATCTTGGCCTTTCTCCTGTTGCCAGGACAAAAGTCTCTGCTGTGTGATAAGTTACTTGTCCTTTTCTGTTAGTTGCCTGTTGATGAAGACACAATTAAGACAAGACATTATCATATGCTTTACAATAAAAATTATGCAATCCATTTCTGAATTATTGTAGATATATTTAAAAACCAAGAATAAACAATATGAAACAATAACTAATGCATTTAGAGATGCCATGCAGGTCATTGAAGACCAACAGGTTTAAACAACAGACTATCAGGCTTTTCTTCCATTAGATCACTTAAAATCCCTTACTCTTTGAATCCTGCCCATTTTAACTACTAATTCAGATTGGATTATTCATAACAATTTGACTTCTGAGTTATAAAAAGCCACAACAAATTAAGACAACCCCCTTATCCCCCCCCCAATAAAAGGGCAGCACAACGTAGGGGACAGCATAACATGAATCAGTTCTTTGGCTAATGTAAAAATTAAAAAAAACAAAATAAAAAAGGTAACTAGTTACATGATTTCATCTCAGAGGGCCTAAGACCCAACATTGCATGAATTCTAACTAATTTGACCTCTAGAGACCCTTGGTCTTTGGAATTTCATCTTGCCAATGCATCTCTCCCAAAATCTGACCTTCATTCTTGCTCTTTGTTAGTTTTCTATCACAAATGAAGGAAAACTTCCTCCCCATTGAGTCAACAGGTATTCAGGTTGGAAGAGATCTCAGGAGGTCATCTAGTCCAGCCTCCTTCAGGGAAGTCTCTCTGTTCTAATTAATTTATTGGTTAGGGACACTTAAGTGGCCTGGACACTTGAACAGGTGGTACACCAGGTAAACTGAATTTACTATTACCTTTCAGCGCCAGGATCTTGGTTTAAAACACAAGTAGTTCAGCCTTGATATTGAACACAGACAATTACACCCACTGAGTGCAACAGTTTCCTTCAATACCCACTTCTAGGTTAACCTTGCTTCAGTATGATCACTTAACAGCAAGATTGCCAGAACAAGCTTTGTCTTGCAAAATTGACACTTTAATTTGTATGCTGATACAGCACAAGGTTCTAGCAGAGCTCTTATGCAAGCGCTTAATCTAACTTTAATTTCAATAGTTTTTATGCTTTAGTATGAGGATTTTCCAAGTTGCAAAATCATACAGCTACAGTTCGCTTTCTTTCCCCACCTTCTCACTCAGGCTGCTGAAATCACTCATGAAGGTAGAAACTGAGACCACCTTCCTCTATTCTTACAAGACACAGGTTTACACATATCCACATCACTCTTGCATAACTAGGTTTGCAAACACTGTGGCAGGTACTAAAGTACAATAATTATTTTAATCAGTAACTTCACAAATGAGTTATTAACTTCAGTTGACCTAACTTGGCAATGTTAAGATAAAGCCTTTCTGGTGCTGAATTTTATAAGGCACTTCTAGAACACAAGTTTTCCCTCCCAGCTAAGTATTTTCAATGCAGAGTATACCTTAATTTTGTGTGGTTCCACGAATTCTCCATAGGAATTGAGGTATGTCACAGACTTCTCTCTCAAGGACACTCGATAGCCCCAGTTTAAAGAACCAATGTAGTTCTGGATTGCTTCTACCATGACCTCCCAGTTGTGTTTAACTGAAACAAGACACTAATGTCATATTTAAGAAAATAAAAATGAAATATGCCCCTTAAGAAAAACTTATTCATTGTACATCATGCTAAGAAAACATCATTATTAGTAATGAGGATACATATTAAGGTCTTGTTCTACTATGTTAACACTTATGTAACTTGTTACTACTATCTGAACTAAGCCCATTCTAGAAGTTCTGTCATTTATTTCAGGGAAAAAACACAATTAACTATCAACCCTAAAGGTTTCTATGACTCAAGAAGGACACCTCCTGATTCACCTAAGGAAATAACTGAACTCTGCCTCTAATTTATTAAGTGCAAAGTACAAGAACAGTCTTGAGTTCAGCATCTCATCTGTACAGCCTGGTCTGCCTTCTGTGTTCTTACCAACCTTGTTCTTCATATTGCCACCCATATTTCCTTGAATCTTGGAGTGCCTGACCCAGAAGTGCTGCTTGATGCATCAGTTTCTTAGGAATGCAGCCTACATTTACACACGTGCCACCAAGTCCTAAGATGGAAAGAACCATGTTATTGCTTCTATTAACAGAATTTATGCTTTTCCTATCACGTACTTTGTATAATCGCTCAAATCACTCAGGAAGGTTTGCTGTAGCCACACCAGTAACATGAAATTTCTGTTGCAAGGGGTATTTTAAAATACAATGAACACACTAAGCTTGTATTCACTTAAAGATGTTATTAGAATCACTGACCCAAGACAGCTACAGCATGTCAAACGCAGACCCTAGTTACCTACTCCACAAGGCTTCAGATTTTAGTCAGGTTGTCAAGTAAGCAAGGCAAAAAGCCCTGAGTTCCTACAATTTAGCATCATCTATTATAGGGAATTCGAAATATGCCCGTGTTTGAAATACTATCTACAAGAGCACATTTGTTCCTTGACTCCATATAAGTTTCATTGAAGTTCCTTACTTGCTCTCAGCTGCCAATATTCACTAATGAGGTCAGCCAGCAGCTGTCCTTAATTAGGGAAAGGTGAGACATACATAGCCATGGAGTCACTGCTCTAAATGGAGCCTATCAGTTGTCTACAAAATAGAACTGGATGAACTAAAACGCAAAATATCCCCACAAACATTAGAATGTGAACATGCACACACACACTACCTAGACATGGTTTGACAGCAATAAAAGCTAAAAAAAAACTTTTGACAAAGAACAGTTAGGAATGCCCAAAACAGAAATAACCATCTAGAAAAGCAGCAGGCATGCCAGGAAAATAACTCTTGTTACCTGTGTACCAGAATGACAGGAACTCTGCCTCAATTCCTAAGAGCTCAAATCCATAATACGTAACATCTCATTATGTATCACTGGTACTCAAACATCATCAAATACAAGACAAAAAAAAAGCTTACCCCATGTGGTTCCAAGAGGTGTTGGAACAACATAATCTAATACCATTACTTTCTTTCCCAAGGCAGCAGCTTCCTATAAAAGATGAAGCAGACTAGTCAGCATCACAGAACCAAGCAAGCCTGTCCACTCATTCATGATCATGATACACTTGGCACTAATAGAAGCTTTTTTTATTACCTTCACTAGTTAGCCATTATCATATATGGCTCTTCTATCTCCTTCCCTAGACAACAATTGATATCCCTCAAGAACTGACTTTTTTTCCAAACTCTGAATGGCTCCTTGCACGTTCAGTGTTGCATCCATGTCCTCCTATGCTGTCAAAAGCCATGATCTGAAAAAGGTATGAGATGGGCTCAGCAGCCTATGATTCGCTTCTACCTCACCTAAAGAAATATTTATGCTTTTAGCTCTCCTTTTCTTTCAGAAGGACAGAACTGACTTTCAATGTTCATGGATGGAAAAGAAGGTGAAACTAGAAACACTGCAATGGAGCACCACCATGTTTGGGGACTGGTGCACACCCCATATGAAAAGGCACAGTTAACATTAATTAACAAGTTGAACAGCAATACTCATCAAAATACTGTTTTATACCAACATAATTAATAGAGAGATTAACTCTTGAAGCACTTTTACATACCACCTGCTCTTTAATGCCATTTTCACATCATACCTTAGAACATGCAAGTCCACCTGAGCCACCACCAATAATAATGAGATCATATTCATAAGGCTCTGCAATTTGGTTGTCCCCAAGGAGTTTCTGCAGTGATCCATCCTGATAAGCCTGAGAGAAAAAGAAAAAAATAATCAAATTAGCACACATTTCTGAGCAAACAACTGATAATATTGCCTCCTCTGACCTACGTCACCCAGCGTACTGCGTCACACAAAATTTAACTATGATCAAACAGCAAATTCACTTGTCAGTCTACAGTCTTGTCTACTTCCAGCTGATTTTTAAAGCCAAGTTACCTGATACGTTGCATCATAGCCACCAATGTGAGTTCCATTCACAAATACATTAGGCACCGTCCTCTGGTTGGTCAGCTCTGCCAAGACTTGCTGAATACTGGCTCCATCATCTAAAAATAAAAGAAATGTGTACATTATAAACAGGAAGAGAGCTTTTAGGACAACCTGAAGTGTTAAAGGTTTGGACTGTGATACACTGTAGGCCAGCCAAGACAATTTTACTACAAACATTCCATTTGCAGGTTTACTGGACATAAGCAAGTCTTCAGAAGCAACTTCTCAAAGAAGCAGGCTTAAATACATAAATTAAATTGGTATTTCAAACCACAATTCTACAGAATGGAGTAACAGAGAAGTAGTAAAAGTTTAGTTCTTGTATTTTGAGCATTTTTATCTGTCTCTGACAGTGTGACATTTAATACTACACAAAAATTATTTTCCAGCTATCACAGATGATCACAACTTTTCTTGCATGAGAACTATCTTGTTTTGGAGTATGTTCTGTGCACAGGTACATAATTTTGCCCAGCAGCTTTGTGTTATGAGATGATGGGTAAGGAAAGTATGAACATGCTTTTCTACTTACCCTAAAGCTACCTTCCTACTTTTTCTACCCACCACACTGTCAGAAACTTTCTAGTTCTAAAATTATCATTGCTTGACCTGACCTGTCATCTGAATCATCAGCACCTACACACAGGCTCAATTTGGATCTCTCAGCAGTAAATGAGAATGGGAATTTACACTAATCACTTTGACTAAAATCTTTTTATTCCAAGATTGTGTCTATTTAGCATCAGTAATTGGAGCAACAGTAAGGGAAGTATATTGTGAATCAGAAGTAATTCCAGGAAAAAAAAGGTTGTGCATTGTACTTCACATATCTTGGGCTATAATTAATTCACAGTATGACAACCTGAATAAGAAGTAACCAAGAAGAGATGAATAAATAGCTACATTTCTCCCAAACATTGCTTAGGCAAAAAAAAAAAAAAAAAAAAAAAAAAAAAAACAAACAAACTCAGAAAAGGCATTAGAACTTTAAGGAAAGCATTGAAAAGTTTTGTACAGAAAAAAAAAATAGTAATAGACACTCAACAGCTTATCAAAAGTGCATTTACAAACTTAGTAAGAACCATATAAGAAACTATTTGTTCCTAAAACTACATTAAAAACTACATGCATTAAGTCCAAATACACATAAGTCACTGCACATGTCTTAAAACTAAAGCAGCTGGGACTTTAAGGAAAAAGCAACCTGAAACTAGCAGCGGCCAAGTTACCCTTCCTTCCAGTGACTCAGCACCTTTCCCAAAGAAGGTCACCCATACACCAAGTGAAACATTAACTACTGGTCTCAAGCCACAGGAGAACCAGGAGCAGGAAAAAATCCCAAGCCTTTACCCGAGAAGTCATAGCTCCTTGGAGAGAAAGCAGATCTCACGTTCTCTGTCACCTGATGATTTTTACAGAGTCAAAGCCTTCAGTTATATGAAACGCACATCTGTATAAAATCCACATTAGAGCCCAATTGCCTTTATCTCTGCATATATTAAAATGTATTTTACTTGTTTCACATATCCCCTAGTAACTTCAAAACATCTTAAGGAATCATGGAGAGTCACTCATTTTCGTTACATGAAGCAGAAGCATGTGATACATTTTTTCTCTCCTACTCACCAGTTACATCCAGTTCCAGAGCATAGTACTCCACACGCATGGAGCGGAAGAGTTCCTTCACCTGCAACAGGAACAGACACCACGGCAGTGCAAGGGTTTCTCAGCTCAGGGTAAAACTTCACTGCTGGACACACAGGTAACCTCGAAGGCTAAGTTACTGTGCTCTGAGGCACAGCCACAGCTCCACACAGCTTTGGTAGTTTGGCACTTCCATGCTTTGTGTGTTCCTCACTTAAAACCAGAGCATTTAACCTTCCAATACAAGTCCCATTACCTTAAGAAAAAGCTTCTAGATACAATTTGCTTAGCTGCTGACTTCTCTGACATACCAAAAGCCATGGAAGTGACTGCCACATAGAAAACCAGAGATAAAGCAGCAGCAAAAAAGTTAAAAAAAAAAAAACAAACCAAAAAAGGGATAGAAGATAATACATAAAAAAATAACCACTGCAAAGGAAATTTTAAAAAAAGGACATTATAAAAAGCTGCAGAAGGAAGCAACACTTTCCAAATGTACTCAGCACTCAGCTGGGTGTTTTTATAACCTCAGTCCTGGATGGACAAAGTGTACCATTACCTGATTGAAATCAGGCAGCCTTTTAGAAACAAGACTTCTACAGTAACATTTTTTGTTAAACTGGCATGTGAAAAGAGCTCTAGCAAGAATCACTGAATGCCTGTGGGATGGACTCACTTGCCAGCATGGAGTCTGAACATTTTTCAACCACCTTTCTGACAAACCTAAAATTTACTAACAGAGCTTCACTAAAAGTATGTTGAGTCACATCTAGTAAGTTTAAAGATGTCTAACACATGAGGAATAAAATGTTCTTAACGCTGCTGTGATTCACACTGTTCCTATTCTTTATGCAGGCAAACAAGAAGACTTTGTATTCTGTACCAACTACAAATTAAGTTTCTTACCACATTATATATAAACCGTAACATTCAAAAAAAAAGCTTTACCTCAGCAATTGACTATATTGGTTCTACAGTTTTAAAACTGTGGAAGTTCTAACAGATCTTTCCAGGCCATCTGCATGAACTCATTGCTCAAGCATTGTCCTCTCATTTGGAACATCCGTAAGGACAGAGGCACCTGGGCTGGCTCAACGTTTGACCATCCTCACAGTAAAGAACTTTCATTTTATCCTACTGGAGTGTCTGTAATTGCAGATTACGTTTGCTGGTTCTTCGCCTTTCAGTCTGCAACTTGAATAACAGTCTGGTTGACTTCTCACCTGTCAACTGAAGGCAGCAACTAAAACCTTGAACTTATCAAGGTTCAACAAACTGAGCTCCTCCTTCACACATTGTGTGTGTGATACTCCAGTCCTCTAACCATCTAGATGACCCCTGAATTTTTTTGTCCTAAGCTCACCATTACCTTCAGGCTTGCTTTCTGGAATGATTTCGGCTACAGACAGAATGAAAGGGAAACAGCAGGGGAACCACTCCAGACTTCCTGCTCTGCATCTGCTGTTACAAATCCCAAGCTAAATGCCATGCAAGACATTGCATTACCATCTAAAAAGCAAATCTTAAAGTGATTGCTACTAGGAAGTGTTAAGAATGCAAAGGCAAATCAGAAAATTAGCTGCTTGGCTGCTGGTTTAGTTTGCAGCAAAGCAGCAGAGTAACAGGCAAGTGTTCATTAGTTTTTGTTTTCTTTTTTAAAAAACTCTGCCAAAACATTGCAACAGCAGCTGGCAGGAGGGAGGACAGGACAGAACATTACTAAACCAAGAAAGATTACACTCAAGAAAGGACAGATTTAAGGCATTTAGACCACCTTTATTCTTTACTGAAGATAGTCAGTGGAGAGAAAAAATATCAGACAAATGTCAGCATCCTAATTAGAGGTAACTACTGCACTTTACACTTATGAACAAATCATACTTGTGTTGTGGTAAGGATCATAGCAAGCACATGAGCAGTTACAAAATCTTCAGTGCAGGCAAGAGACAATAGATTACTTTGCTTTGGAGAAGGAAATGATTAGGAGGAGCAAAAAGATAACACACTAATCATGAGTAATATCTACATAAGCTGAACAGGAAATGATTTCTCAGAAATACTCACTGGAGCACTCAGCAACAACTGCATTTACCAGAAAACAATTTTGAAATGAAAAGGAAGTAAACCTCCCTAGGGAACACAACCAGAAAGCTTACTGCTATCTGGCATTGTAGAAGTCAAAATTAAAATGAGATCAAAGGAGTTATTAGACCAATTAATGAAAAAGAAGATCCACTGAAAACTTTGAACTCAATAAAACTTAATACAGATTCAGGTCAAGAAATTCCTGTGTCACACACACACACACCACTGGAAACTTCAGCAGTTTCATTCAGGGAGATTTTCTTCCTTGTAGCCCAAAGCCAAAACTGTGACTTCTCCAAATATCTGGGATGGGACACCAGGGTCACTGGTCATTTAATTCCCTTTTTACCAATGCAATGGCCTCAGTTACCTACTAAACCCCTTAGGTTTTCACAAAAAGTTATGGACTAGAAACACTTCCAAATATTATTAAACAACAGATAATCCCTCTAAAACCAAGAAATTGGTCTAACTTTAGGAAATTCTTCCCAGAGATGCTTTCTGTCACTAGGGTAGTTAAGCAGGTTTGAAATAAGCTACACACCATAAAATAATACTGGTATGTCCTAGATCTGCTTTTTCAAGTATCAGCTAACACCCCATAATAGCTACAGCTGAATTGGCCAGAACCCCCTGAGGATAGAGAATGTAATCTGTAATAGCATAAAATATAACTAAAATAACCAGTAACTCCTATGCAACCACAGCTGTTGCTCTTGGAATTTCAACATATCAGTGTTCAGCCTTGTCATTTTTTCATGCTAAAACACGATGCTGTCTTCATGCATTTCTATCTTACTTATTATCTTTTCTGGATGCTAAGAAATTGAAGAAACACCCAGGTTAAGTTACGACAAGGAAGTAATTCTACCACCACTGCCCTGTTAAAGCAGTGGAACAACAAATTGCATTTGCAGAAGAACAACAGCACAATTTCCAAGTCATGCTATTAGCTAACCTGAATACAATCACCTACTTAATTCACTTGGGGAATTTATCTGCAGCTCTGTTTCTGAATAAAAGTGTGTTTTCAATTTTCTTCTAGCATGGCTACCTCCACTTGAAACAGAATTCTTTCCATCCCCAAATTAGGTCCTTTCAGAACACGATCACTAAACATCTTTAGTTTTTCAATTAATCCTACCAAAAGCACATTGCTAACAACCATCCACAGTAAAAGACAATACAAAGCACACTATTCATATCTGTCTAAAAACTCAGAACTATGTGATTACAGTTTAAGTACCCAAGATGTAAATACACTTTCAAATTATATCCACTTCATTAACTCTATAGACTTGATCAGCTAACAATAATCCTACATTACCCATTGTTTTCCCATTCCTTTCACTAATTTCTAAGTCTTTGGTAGGTTTTCCCATTCCTATAACTAATTTCCAAGTCTTTGATAGGAGGGACTGTTAGTACCCTTAGTGTTAAGAGATATTCCTCTGTTTTATCATTTGATGTCTCATGTAAGGCTTCCTTTTTCCATAAACTTTCTTCTTCTAATTTTCTGTTTGCAATTTATACCCCTTCTCCACATTTGCTTGGTTATATCACCCTTCTGTTCCGCTCCAAGTAGGAAAATAAGACAAGGAAATCTGCCTACCAGGGCAGTCAGCTCTTCTTCCCCCACCCCTATTTATGACCTATTTCTTCACAAAAATTCATGCAGTGTTTTTCAACTCCCCCTCATAGAAAGCGCCATGACAGAGGGTTCTCCTACTCCCTGTATTCATTCTTCCTCTTTTCAAGACAAGAAGGGTAATATTCCTCATATCTGATTGCTTCCCTGAAGCAAGCAATCTGCCTAATGGAGAACCTATGATCAAATGCAGAAAATAACAATCTGGAATTTAATTACTGGACTACAATCAAGTCTTTTCTCTTCTTCTTGTCTTAGTCTAGATCCTCTGCAACACCACAAACAGATGAAGGAAAAAGGCACAAGGTTTAAAAAGTTACTGTGCCACCATGTGATCTCAAACCCACTGAACTGAGTGCCATGAGCATCAGCATGTACAATCACAAGCACTAAAAGCACATAGGGCAACACTGATATGCACGACTAAGTATTTCTCAGTGGGCAACTCTGAAGTCCTCAAGAAATGATTTCTCCTTAGCAGAAGATAACACTTTTGTCAACTTGACTAGACTAGAGCAAGACTCCAACTCTTCATTTACTGAAACTTCGAGTAAGTTGTTAAGAAGGATTTGAGCTATGTACTATGTTCTACTATCTGCCAAAAGGCTCTTAGAAGGCATTGCTTTGGTTGCTCCTCTACAGAAGTTTCCTTTCTCAAAACCTCAATTAAGTTGCAAGTGAGATAGGATATATTTAGTTAAGTTTTCTGCAATGGGGTCATAGTATTTCTTCCCTCCACAGAATTCTCTAACCTAGAAGTGGGAGTGTGGCTTCTGAGTATTTTCCTGGTTATCAGTTCTATTGAGGAACACCAGGACTTGACTCAACAGTTCCAATTACGTTCTTCCTACCATGGCCATATCAAATATGGTAGCATGAGGCTTAAATAAAGTTTCATAACATATTTTTGTAAATATCCAAGAAACCCAAGGCCTACAAGTTCTCAGATCCTGTGTGGATATATGACCAGTGTGTTGGAACCATAAAATTCTAATGAAGGCCCTGAGATTTTAATGAGTTTGGCTTACTAGTTATAGCCAGCCTGTGACACTGATGCACAATCAGGGCTAAAAATATATTTTTTCTCTAAACATCCCATTAACCAAGAGTGCTTTTCTCTTCTTTTAAACACAGACTGCGACCAGGCTTTAGAACTTACGCACTTGCTATAGAGTCAACCTTCCTCAAATTTAGAAAGGATGGAAAACTCAACTCGTCTCTCCCGTGGGGAGCAGCTTCGTCCAAGCTGAACAACAACGCGGTACCCAAATTTCCAGCGAGAAATGAACACAGCCAGCACCCGAGCTTCGAGCAGCTGTAGAGCTGAGGAACGAGCACGCTGGGCAGAACTCGCCGTACATCCATCTCCCAGCGCAGCAGAGAGAAAGAACTACCACGAACGCCACGGATCTTCGCCTGGTTTCAAGCCTGGCAAGTGGTTTTGCAGGGCTCGCACGTGGTGCTGGAGCGGGATGCACACGGCGTCACTTCTGAGCGCTCACAACCCCGCAGGTGCCGCCGCTGGCAGCAATCGCCGCTTCCCCACACCGCCCTCCCTCAGCGCCGCTTCCCTGCGCCCGGCCCGAGCCGAGCGGGGCCCTGGGGGCACAGCTCTGCCCATGCATCCCTCGAGGGGAGGGCCCGCGGGGACCGCGCCGAGCGGGCTCTCTCCGCCGCCAACTCACCTTGTTGCAGTAGGGGCAGTAGCTCTTGCTGAAGACCATGACGCGGTGGGAGGCGATGAGGGTTCGCACGCGGAGCTTCAGCCCGTCCCAGTCCGGGAGCCGGGTCTGTACCGGCGGAGGCGCCATGGCAGCACCGGCGCCTTCCCCGCGGCGGCCGCGCTGACCCTCAGCCCCAGCCGCGCCCGCCCCTTCCGCAGCGGGCAGCGTGACGGGCCGGGCCGGCCTATTCGGAGAGAGCGGGGGGGAACAACAGGCCGAGGAGGGCTCTCCGCCCTGCATTTCAACCACAAGCACTATGAATCGTTGTGAAAGAATAAAAAGTCTTTGGTGCCACAGGAGAAAGTGTATCTATTTGCCTAAAGGCTGCGTAGAGAAGGATAAACTCGCGTTGTTTAAGCCTCTCTCCCCTGTGCGAGGGGGCGCGAAGTGAGCCGACAGGCGGCCGGGGCGAGCGCGCATGGGCGGCGGAGGGCGGTGCCGGGCGGGGCGCGGGGCCGTGCCGGGCGGGGCCGCCTCAGAGCCCGCCTGGCCGGGGCTGGCAGGGAGGGCGGTGCTGGGCCGGGCGGCCGGAGCTGTGGGCGGGCTGCGGGTTGTTCTTCGGCCCCTCACCGAGCTGGCGGGGTTTACCTCGGCCTGGAGAGATCGGCCCGTGTCCCCGACCGGCCGGGTTTGGCCTGCCTCGGTATCCTCTAAGTTAGGACCAAGCGTGGGGGGGGAAGCTGCTTCCCGTGTCTGCCTCCACCTGTCCCCTGGGTCTCCTGCACAGGGAGGAGAACGGGTACAAGTGGAGCGTCTCCTGTAATAAAATGTATGATTATCCAAGACAGCATAATAAATTTCATTTTCTTACGCATTCCGGAGTTAAAGGAAGGGCGTGCTGAAGCATCGCTTATTGCATACATCTCCGATGAGATGGATTACTCTCTTCCCACGAACTGCCGGGGCTGAAGGGTGGACGTGGCCGTGGTCCCGGGCAGAGGCACGGGAAGAGGCGGTGTGCGGCAGGGAGCGGGAGCAGCCCTGCCCGGTCCTGCCCTGGGGCAGCACAGGGGAGCCATGGCCCCGAGAGCTCGGGCACCTCCCCGCAGGGACACCCGGCGTTCGCCCATTGCAGCAGCGGCTCTCTGCGAGCAGTCCTAAGGGCTTGACCTGCTTTAACATCTAAGAACTTCGCTAAATCAAGTCCTGCAAGCTTCTGAGTGACAGGAGTTATTTTCTGTAGGTGAGGAAAGCACAGTGATTTCATAAGATTCAATAAGGAGTTTTTAACAACGTAGGTAATGAAGTCCATTGCTCCCTCCCACACCTGCCACAGACCAGTCCTACTGCTATTTACTAATGCTAAAAATAACCCCATATAATAGCTGTAATGCCACCGGTGATGAAAACGGGCCTGGTGGGAGACAACTGAATTAACTTGCTGAATTCCTTTTTGGATCACGTGTACCTATGATGTTCACTGCTCAGTGAGCTTGAAAAAATGTATATTTATTTGAATGTTGGTAATGAAGGAGTTCTAGACTAAGATTTTCTACACTCCCCACAGAGAAAAACAAATCTAAGGTTTGCAACCTTTTATTTCAATATCAGCATGTAGGAAAGCGGATATGGTACCTGCAGCTACTGAGGTTTGACATAACATGCATGGGCCAGAACTACCCCACTGTACTTTGTTCATAGTCCAAACAAAACTGCTTGTTTGGTTCCTAGCTCTGCCTAATTGCTCCCTCTCCTTCTCAGACTCCTTTTACCTTGTGAGAAACAGCGCTGCCTTTACTATTGTTACAGGAATTAATATCCCAAGCTCAAAGGTTTTTGCCACTGTCTGAAGGCTGGTAGGTTTCCATATTAAACTTGGTCTGCTTTCTTCCATATAAACATCCATCAGCTCTAGAAAGGTCTGAGAAAGGTATAAATATTCAAAAGATCTTTTTCTGTTGGCATGCTCAACACTGATGGCAATGTGCCAGGTTCCATGAGGAATAAATGTCCAGGGCAAATTAAGTCACTTGAGCATTTATTTTCCACTCAGCACACTCTACTGTTGGTTGTTATTACCACTGTTGCCTTAGAGCAAGAATGTGGTAATGGTTTTAAACTAAAGGAGAGTGAATTCACATTAGATATAAGGAAGAATGTTTTTACAATGAGGGTGGTGAAACGTTGTACCAGGTTGCCCAGAGATGCCCCATCCCTGAAAACATTCCAATCCAGGCTGGATCGATCAACCTGACCTAGCTCAAGATGTCCCTGCTCATTGCAGTGGGTTGGAGTAGATGATCTTAAAGATCCCTTCCAACATAAACCATTCTGTAATTATATGAGTCTATGGAGAATGGATGAGGGGGACAATGTCGACTTATAACACAAATATGTAGTCTGGAAACACTATGATGGCTGTTTCTTTCTTACCTTTGCTTTCAGTCACTATAGGTGGTTGACAGAAAAGGAAAGGATTGAACTCTGGAGAAACAGAAGTTATTGCTCAGTCTTAGTGATGAATGGACTGCCACATTAGCGTCCTGTCTCTGTACCCCAGTAATGGCTCTGATTATCACTAACAGATGATGCCCTGAATCTGTCTTCTGAGAGGTTTCTTTCTCCTACAGAATAGCAGATCATACTCAGCTCTCAGGATCTTACTCTTCAGGTGGGCTGGGGAGAGATGTAAGAGGTTTTACAGCTTTTTGGGCAACCATTCCACTCACTAAGAGATTATGTCAAAATATTTGAAACAGAAGAAGTGTAACATTTATAAATGAAGTGGTTTGCAAGAAAAGAATTTGAAGAAGGTGCAAGTGACTTGTAGAAAAGATCAGGAAATTGTTTTACGGATAGAAGTGCGAGAGATTTGTTTAATAAAGGTTTAAACATGCTTGCTTGAACTGTGGCTCCCTTCAGGCCAGTCAGCAGCTGTACAAAGTGCTTACAGGATGATGATAAGCTTCCCCACCTTCCACATGAAAGGCCTTGGTCTGCTTTTTGTAATATAAACTGTCTCATTATGACAGTTCTCTCCTAGGCATTACTCATCTTAGTCTGAGGATTAGTAATAAACCAACAACATAAAATAATTCTTAATAATGTAGCATTGTGTGCTATGGGAAGGAATTGAGGTAGAAACAGGTAGGGGAGTTTTATGAATAGACTGGAGTAGAATAGAATAGAATAGAATAGAATAGAATAGAATAGAATAGAATAGAATAGAATAGAATATGCATAATTTGCTCAGTTCTTGCACAGGGCTAGAGGGCTCTTGGCATTATAAAAGTCTGATCTCATATTTGAAAGAGTGAAGCTACACAACATTCTGAAAACATGGAGTAAGACAATCTCTGCCATAAAGGAAATGCTCCAAATGACAAGTCCGTGCAGACAGCAGATGTTGGAAGCATTTATAATGAAGTTGTTTGCAGGAAGATATGTGGAGGAAAGAGCAAATGGCTCATAGCAAAGAACTAGGGAAGTGTGTTAAACATAACTGAAAATCTTTAGCCATTCTTTCATCTAAAACCAAATTAATTTCTCACCTGGTCTTACTCCCATTCCTTGTGTGCAGTCAGATAGCCATGAGCGTTGATTGCTGAAGGCAGTCAATTTAACAGTGAAGAATAATCAGAAAGATCTCTCCAGCCATATCCCTTTGTTCCCTGACACAACCTCATGTCACAGGACAGGAAAAGAAAGAGCATGACCTATGCTCATCTGTGTATTCCATTCATGATCTGTCTATGAAGTGGTATCCTCTAAAGTTGCTCCCTACCTCTTTTATTTATCCAGAATTCATAACACAGATAAGAAAGTGTAGAGAATGTACCTTAAGGACCAAGAAGGTGACAAAAGGCCTAAACTATGGTCTCAGTCTTTCCCACATTATTCCAGTGGCTTCACTGGTCTTCTGGGAACTTCACCTATCTGCATCAGGGGACAAATAAAGGTGCTGCATTTTAGAAGTACATTTCCTGTTTTGGAGAAGGAGCTCAGATCTCCCCTAAGCTGTAAGTGTTTCATGGGTAGAAGAAAGAAAAGAGATGCTGGTTATTTATTCAGAAAAAAATAACAAGTGTCTCTCATTGGATTACTGTAGAAGTTGGTCCCGATCCAGGAGACAGCCAAAGTCCTTAGCCACGAGCATGGCTACGCCCTTTGTCAACACCAACAATGGAGAGTCAGTGGAGCCTGAGCTATGCTGGAGGCTGTTGACAACCTGATTTGTTTGCCAGCCTTTTGGGTGACATGTGGATGGCCCGAAGCTCAGACTTTATGGATTAGTGTTCATGGCAAATGATATCAAAAGTCTTCTGGCACATTCAGAAATTCTGGCACCATTAAATCAACTCATTGGAGTGCTGATGGTGAACATTATCCAGAGCATGTAATAACCCTGGGCTCCAGGCTGAGATAAGGAGAGTGTCTCAGATCACACAAGACTTTGGCCAGGGAGCAAGGGGGAAGAGCTTAGGGAGAAATTGAAAGAAATAGGAAAATAAGCTCTTCAGCTGAGTAGCAGCACTCTCCAGGAAGGGCCAGGCACAGCAATAACTTCTTTTAGCAGTGGTACAACTAAAAGACAGCAAGCATACACACAGCAGAGGGCAATCACATCTTCACTGCTGTAAACATTCAACATCCCATGCAGAAAAGCTTGTCTGGACAGTGGCGGAGTGTTGGAAGGAAGCCTGGATGTAAGCAGCTAGGGAGAAGTCAATGGGGGGAGCTCAAGACCCACCAGGAATAATTTTTCTTCAAGATCTTGAATAAATAGTGAGAAGCTGTTGCGCTCCTTTTTAAAAGGCATCAGAAACAAGGCAGTTAAAAGGAAATAATCAAAGTGGTAGAGTTAGGACCTGCATCTGCTAATGATGTACACGTGTAATTTTTCCATGCAAAACTCATGCTTGTGAAGTTGTAAAAAAGAGAGTGGGTGCTTCAAGTTCACTTTCCTGGTTTTGCAAACCATCTGCTAGTTTGTGCCTGTGAGATACGACTGTGTATCTGCTTTTCTGCAGACGTGATGTTGGTAGTCCTCTGTTTCAAAATTTCACTCTGGTGGTCTGCTGAATGTGTCTCATCTAATCTTACCTGTCATACTTTCAGTCTAAAACATATGGTTAATGTCCCTTGAAGAGTGTTTTAGTTTTTATATAGTATCATTATTATGAAGTTCTGAGGTGAGCGTGAGATTTTCTGAATGTGCCTTAATTAGACTGCCAACACTTAGGCTCAGAGAATGTGTCCTCCTATAGGCATAAGGCACAGAGTTTGTTGATGATGTTCCATCATCCACAAGATGTTATTTTATAATAAATAGTACTTTAGAGAGTGCCAGGCCTTCTTCCTCAGGCAGCTGCACTGCAAGGCAAAGCAGTGAGGAGGCTCCAAGGATTTGTGCAGACCAGGGTCTCCCTTTGCCCAGTTGAAGCACTAATGAAAAGAGAGAGACTCAGGCTGGATCTAAACCTGTGGAATAATGGCCTCTACAATTCAGTTGTGTTAAGTGCTACAAGCCAGAAGCTTTTCTACAGCTGACAGAAAAAGTGCTGGTGTTCAACTGCTTTACAGGATAAACCCTTTATTTATCTGCTTTAATGAACATAATGGTGTCCATCTGCCATGCACTAAAGTCACCTTTCCTTTCTCGGATTCTTATGAAGGCTTTTAAAGGAGAAAGGAAAGGAAAAGAAAAGAAATGCAGACATAAAGGATAAAAAAAGTCCTTAATCCTTCAGAAATATGGGAACTTGGCTGTATTTCTAAGCAAAACCAGTTCCTTTAAGTAGCCATGTGCTGCACATTTCCCAGAAGAGTATTTTAATGAAGGTTGTTTTGTGGTTTGGGTTTTTAACTTCTAATCAGTTTTAGCAAGGCAACTCTTGCACTTCCAGTGCAGGGGTCTTGGCTGGGGCCTACTCCCTTTTGCAATCCTCTTCCAGTGAAATTCCTAGTGTCTTCATCTGTCCACTGTGCTGTTCTCCACCTGAGAGAGACATGGTCAAAACTATCGCAGGTTCATATTTCAGAACAGGGAATATTCAAATGCTTCCTACAGTTCCTTTAGCTAGTACAATTTATTTTATTCTGCAGCTGCATGGGAATGCTCAGCAGGAAGGTCAGATAATAAAAATTCAAAAGCACAGATTTCTACACTGCCTTTTGTCACAGATTTATTATCAAGTGTGTCTCTTAAAGTCTATTTACATGCTTTTTCCTTTAGGTAATTAAATACTGTGCTGAACAGAGATTCTCTCAGCTTTTCTCCCTTGGGGTAGCTATGTCAGAGAGATCTTTCTCTGTATGTAGATTCCCACACAGTTTGTAGTCTCCCCCTCAGTTTTGTCTTCCATTCTGTGGACAAGCAGGCTGGACATCTTTGAAACTTTGGAATTGAGAACTCTGCCCTTTGTGCATTTTGGTTCACACACGCTCTGTTCCCTGCTGATCAGAATAATGTTGCTGACTCCATGTGCCAAAAGAAGCCATCCTTTTAGGATTTTTGCTGCTTCAGTGAAATTAGTTGATTTTCATAGTAACTGGTACTGATAAGCAGAATTTCTGGCTCCATTCAAAGTTTCACATCTGCTCAGTAAGGTGGTTCCTTCAGTAAAAACAGGTCTGCCCAAGCAGCTCACTATAGTTTTCTGCTCCTGGGTGGTGATCTCAAGGAACAATCTTCCTTGTGGTTGTTTGGTGCTTCCAGGCCTGGCTGGGACCCAGGAAGATGCAGGAAGCGCAGGAGAAGGTACCGTGGAAAGGAGAAGACTTAACAGGCTGGTGTTTTCTAAAGGTTCAGAGATGGATGAAGCTCAAAATTCAGGGGAGGTTCAAATAAACATGTATTTGTTCTCAAATAGATTTCTTGACCTCGCTGAACAACCGCAAGTCTCAGGCACAAACCCTGACTGCTGTCATACCTCTCAAGTTTTGTATTTTGCTAGAGAGTGATAGACAGAGAAACTTTATAATCTTTTAAGCTCCTTGTGCAAACAATAGTTTGCAAACATAGGTCTGACGATCTTGAGTATCAGACCAACTCAACGTTTTTTAATAGTTCAGTCTTAGAGCCAATTGATTTTTGTAGGCTTTGGTGGCAAGACTCAACCCTCAGGTCTTTAGAGATTGTCATCTTATTATCTCTTGATACAGTTTTCAGGTGGACCCTTTTCTTCTACCAGGTTAACCCAGAAATCAGAATAAAATGTTCCCTAACACTGGTGTTTGGGTCTGTAACAGGATCTGAACAATCTTATGGAGTATCTGAAATGTTTTTGCTCTTCATCCACAGCACTAGCAAGGTGCTGCTTTAAAACCCTAATGCCTGTGCATTCCCTGAATCCCTGTGTTCAGAGGTGCCTTACATTGCCAAGACAATATTCACAGTATGTCTAGCTAATTTAAAATTATTGACTTTATAATTGGTGGATCTGTGAAAGCCTTAGTACTATTCAGTGAAGGCCTAAACTCCAAACCAAGACAAATGCAGTTATTGATTTTAATTAACTGAGCCTGAAGTGATAGTAGCTCAAAGTAAGAATTGCTGAAGCACCTTGTTGGCCTCGAGTTTCCCAAGGCTGTTTAGTGTTTGTCTTTCTTTTCTGTGGTATTACACAAAGATCCCTGTCCCCTGGAGAGTAAGATGACAGAAATTACTTATTCCCAGCCCATCCTTCTCCCCTGAGAGGGTGTGGGTTACCCAGCATCAGGACTGTGAAGGCAGCGTGGCTTTTGGTCTTGCATCTTCATGTCCTTGGCTTGTTCACACGGCTCTTGAGAGTGTTCAGAGGATCTGCTGGATGGGGTTGAGGGTGGTGGGAAGAACAAAGCAATGAGACTGTAGGAATTAGGTATTTAGTTTAAATCACTGGGTTTGGAGTTCTGCTTTAGAAAGTAGGGCCAACCAGGCTAAGGCAGGGAGCTGCTAGCACTGCTGCATTCCCTGCCCAATTTTTCAATTTCTTTTGCTGTCCCTTGTATGGAATTAATTTTTTTATTTTGACTTTTCTCTGGCTAAAGTGTTTCATGTAGTACTTCAGATGTTACTCAGTCATTGATAAGTGCTAACAAACCATCTGCTTATCTCAATTTGAGCCAGAGGATAGTCTGCAAAGCATGGCTGGGGTTTTTTTCTTTGATTTTATTTTTCTTTTTAAATTCTTGTTTCATTCTTCCCCCCCCCCCCCCCCCCCTTCTTTCAATATGTTGAAGAAAACTGCAGCAGAGGGCACTGTGTGGTTAGGTTTCAGGGGAACACTTATTGAATTGCATTGGGTGGCTGAAAGCAACATCCTCCTGAATGCCTGTACAACTAAATAAGGGAATATTAAAAGCAATTCCTCTGAACATGAGGGTTTTAGGGTTTAGAAAGCAGGCTTTTTATATTGTAAGGACTTGGCTGTTTTAATTTTTAGAATACCAGGGAAGTGCTGGCATCAGAATCTTTTTCTATTCTGTTCAAGATTTGAAAGACAGCCTCATTAAAGGAGTGGCATAGACCATAGATGACATCGAGTAGGCAGGCTACCTATAATAATGTCATGTTTTGTCATTTATAATAGATAGTTCTTCCAAACCTTTGGGATTCCCACAGCACTTGGCAAATTAAATATTTGAACGTTGTTAAAGGGAAACCTGTTCAAAGAGACCAGGCAGCTGTGAAGTGGGACACCGATGCCACTGCAGGAAGAGGTGGAGTGCTGAAATTCCATTTAAGGGAGGTCCCCATTCACACAAAGCATACCAAGGGACATTTTTAAGTGTCTCTTCAATAAATATGGCCTCGTTTGAGTCGTGATTGGAGAGAACTGGGTACAGTAAATAACATGCAGTGTTTTCAGAGCACTGCCGCAGGGCTCATCACACAGCAAGCTGTGTGCAGCCCCTCTTACCTTCAGCTGACTGTAAGGAGGTGGATCTAACATGTCTGGAAATGAAATCCATGCTTTAAAGAGTCTGTGTTTGTTCAGACTGGAGTCTGGCAGTGCAGTCATCTCCCCATGCCAGTCTTTGCTGTCAAGATTATGTTGAAGATAATTTTAATGATTTCTGGATCCTCAGGTCAGTGGTGAAGGTTTCTCTGGCAGATACTGCTGGGATAAATACTGTACATCCCTGAGCTCCCTCTGGAGCAGGGCTTTGGTGCCACAGACTGCACCAATTCACAGTGAAACATAAACTCACAAAAGCAGCTCATGATTGTTCTGGTGCTTGAAGTTAAGCATGTGCTTAGAAACATAGTAATGGGTTGTATTTATTTCTTTTGCAAAGCTGGATTTCTGGAAGAGGGAAAGATATAAAGGAAAAGGATGGACTATTCTGACACAATCCAGTGTGGCAGGACATACTGGGGGTGAGGAACAGATGGAGCCCTAGAGAATGCAGATTGATCCCATGAGAACAGAAGTGCAGTCTGTCTTGTTTTGGGTCAAAATCAGGATGTCTTACTTCAGTGTAAGTTTATGATTTTCCTATGGGTTATTAAAGAAAGTGGAAAGTGAAGAAGCATCTATAAAAGTGGACAGCATTAAAATCTCAAAAAAATTAGAAGAGGAATTAAAAGGAATGAGCAGAAAGCCTTCCACTTTCTCCATCACATAAATGATGCTCTTACTGTAGTGGTGGTGACAGGAGGTGTTCAGGTGGCATTATTTAGCTGAACGGCCTGCGTCTCCATGTGTGCTCAGATAAAATTCAAAATGACCTTTCAAAAAATCCATTTTTAAAGATTCTTTTTACTTCAGAAAGATCCAACTTTAGTAGCTTAAATTTAATTTTGTTCTTGAGGGAATCAGCTGCGGGGAGGGAAGGCAGCACCAGAGATACTCACAGTAAACTAAAAGCAGGTAAATGTCATTTTAAAAGAGTGAGTGGAAGGAGGTAATTAATGAATGCTTTCCCCCTAATTCCTTTCCTCAGGTTTGATTTCTGATGTCTTTTCTGACTGCCACTGCTTCTGTTTATGTTAACACGAACTGATTAGCTGGCTCATTGGTTAGACTGAACCCAGGGTCACAGCACAGGGACTCTGCAGTGGCCAGCTGCACACACAGGCACAGGCGTGGGGACACAAGTGTCTGCAGCTCTAGGAACACACAGCTCACAGGACAATCCCCACTGCTCCTTGGTAAGCACAGACTGTGCTTTTTCCCCCAGTAAATCTCCAGCTGAAGGACAAATTGAGTGCCAGCACTTTCACAGCTGTACCCTGTAAGGAACAGCAATGACATGTTGTACATGGCCAGGGACTTCATCACTTCTTAAGAAGCAGTTGCACTCCTTAGTTCCTACACTGCAGAAATCTGTCTTCAGGTTAGTAGTGATGCCAGGACAAGGAGAGATTGCTGGGAAACTCCTCTCAGGACTGACTGGATGAGGAATTCTGGCACTGGCCCAGGAGTGGAGCCACCTGTCTGATCCTGACGTGGCCTTTGCTTTAATGGAAATTTGATTTTGAGCTCCCTTTAGAGTTTACTGTTCTTACGTAAAAAAATAAAAGTTGTACCAATTCTTTCCAAGTATGAATTTCAAAATGCACCATTTCAACAGCTAGTAAGCAGGGAAAGGAGTGACCAAATGTGTTTTACAATCAGCAGAAAAAAAAGTGCCATCTCAGTCATTGCAGTGGACAGCAAAATCCTCTACACTTATCATTGTTGTTCACAGAAAAACATCCTTTCTTCCTCTCATACTTCCTCTTGCTGCCAGTAAGATCCTGTCTGGATGCTGGGGACAGCTCAACACCTTCATCCTGTGACCTTGAGGTCCAAAACCCATGGACTTCCTGTCAGAATTCCCAATGTCAAGCAAAGAACTGTTGCAGAGCTGCCCAGGACACTTACCTTCCTGCACTTAAAAGTGTCCAGCTGCCTCTTGAAGTGGAGCTGGATTGAGCTGTGCTGATAGCATTGGTTTGGCTAGTCCTTTGGTTAGTCCTCTGACAAGCTAATTCACACCACTTCATCTTCACTTGAGATCTCAGCCCTCTCCTGGGCTTGTTCAGAAGCACAAAAGAAGTTGGGCTGGGGATGGGCAGTCCAGAGTGCCCATGTGGAAAACCAGCATGGACTGGCCAATACGGGAGGGTCATGAAAGGCTGGCTGGGTCTATTGCTGCCCTGGGATGGAGGGATAAGCAGCTGCTTGTGGACTGGGGACGTTGTGGTGCATTGGCTGAGTTTTTGCACGTAGTCCTTGTGTGCCTGGATCTCACTGCAGGGTGTTGCCAGGGCTGGGCTGTGTTGGCAAGGCGGCAGCCTGGCCCCCTGCTCCCACCCTGGTGTGTCCCACAGATAATGTCCAACAGGAGATCCAAGTAGAAGCTTGACTGGCTAACCAGAAACAGCAGCTGCAAGCTGAAGTTGGTGTGCCTGCTGTGGATAAAATAGAAAACTCTACCTGCAAATCAATCTATTGGAAATTACTGTGTCTTGGTTCTTTATTGCTGAAGAATAGCCTATCTGCTTCCAGGCCTCTGATGCAATGACTCATTCACAGGAGTTCAGTAACTCTTAGTTTTTTCTCTTCCTGCTACCAAACACATTAGATCTCCCTCCAACAGCAGGTTGTGCTGGAGCTTATTCTCTGCTGAGCCATTATTATAGAAAACAAAAAATTCAAATATATTCTCATTGGTCTCTCCCACAGGAAGAGCTTGGACTTCGATGTACTGCCTTCCTGGGAACATCTGCAAGCTCATTTTTTATTTATTTTTTTTTTTTTTTTATTACGTAGCTGAGAGTCTAGGCTGTCTGGATGACCCCAGGCAGATAGTCAAAGATGACTTTAAAGGCTGGATAATGTATTTCACAAGAGTATAATCCTGCAGTAGCCTGAGGGCTTAGAGTTGTTTTGTACTGTTTTTGATATAGGACTTATTTTAAGTTTTATTAAGAGGTGTTGCTTTCTTAACTAGCACTGCAGTAGTTCAGGAGCTGTCCTGCTTAGGACCTACTTACTTTAGGCTCTCTGCATAAAACCCAGTTCTTCTGGGGGGGGTCTGTGTTCAGACATGTGCATGACATGCACAGCTGCTGCCACATGGAAAAAGATATTTATCTTCCAATGTCAGATTTATGTATATGTACAAACACATGCTCGTACATGCAGAGAGGGATGCGTGTCCTCACAGGCACATGTCTGTACAGAGATGTGCAGAAACAAACTCATACATGCAGTTCATTTGAGGCCTCTTTTAAATATTTGTTAATGTAGTAGTTGTGCATGTGTTATTGTCTGCATCCTGACTATCCTCAGATCCCTCACAAGTGTTGGTTTCACTTTTGCCCCAGTACTAAGAATGAAATCTAGAGAAAAAAATATGGGGTCATAATGTAATAGAACATTGTAGGAGTTCATTTTGAGCTATTTTTCCTCACCCTTTCCCCCCAGCCCCTTGTAGACTAGTCATAAAAGGTGCTCCTGTTGTTTTTCTTCTCCATCTTTCCTTACAAATTTTAATAAGTAACCAGGTGTGATCAATTCCAACTACTACTCCCCTGCTCCTCCACTTGCTCTTCTAGTGCAGAGCGATTGTGTATAAAAGACCTCCTGGGGATCCTGCATTGATTTATTCTCAGCTGATCTGAAACTTCAGCCATTTTCTTTCCAGCACTGTCCCTGGCTGAGCCTGTTCTGGGAAAAGAAGGATGCTCTGAATGCAACCTCTGGTGTGTGATCTGGGTCTGAACCTCAGACAATCTCTGGTGCCAAGAGTGCAGCAGGGCAGACGTGGCTCAGCTTCAGGCAGGGAGAAGAGAGGGAGGCTCAAAGGGGGCATTTAAACGTTCTCCTTTTTTTGCATCTATTTGGAAGCCACTAGGAAAAAGGAATAATATGTTTTCCTGACCTGAGAGCTCACAAGGGAAGTGGTATGAAATAAGGAGGAAATTAGGAAAGTGAAGCTCTCTTCACTCATCTTCAGCATTGGAGTTTCACCAGTGCAGTGTGAGAGGCAGAGCCCAAGGGGTATCAAATAGCCACCTAACCCAGACCCTTGATGTTGACCAGTAATGGGGGATGAGGGTGGAGTCTGGAAAAAGAAAATAAGGAGGCCAAATTGATAGAATCTTCTCTTCTGAGAAAAAATTCTTCTCTTCTGCAGCTGCTCCCCAGCAGCTGGCAAGCTGCAGTTCAAGGGACAGTCTTGGAATCCAGCACTTGTTCTACTGAAGGAATTTTGCAAACAAGCTGGGTTTGCTGCTCCAGGTGAAGATGGAGCTCAACAAAAGAGGTCTCAGGGCAGAAGCACACACAGCCCTAGAGGGACCAGAGCAGCTGCTCAGACTTTGGTCCTCCTGGAGCTGCAGGCACTGCTGCAAATAATCTGCAGTTACGTCTGCCAGCCACTCAGAGAGAATTAGCCTGGCTGCACCATCCTTGCTCTTTCCACATTTAGAGAAATTAAACTCAGGGGCTGTACAACTGTGCTCATGGTGCCAACGTTGACCTTCTCTTCTTTCTCACTGCGAAAGATGAAAGAAGGGAGGGTTTGGATGCAATCAGAAAGCACCATAACTCTGGTAACTCTGACAACAGTGACAACGCTCCCCCTGCCAAATCTAAGGGGCTTGAGTTAAAGCCTTGACATCAGGGCTCTGTAAGACACACAGGATCACAGGATATGTAAGGTTAACAGAAAGTTAAAGCCCCAAGTATCAGAATGCCTGTGTTTTCAGCACATCTGTGTTTTCAGTTTGGATTAAGTGCTATGGCACCCTTTGATACAGGAGTCACCTTACAACCTGCCTGTAGCTGTAACCAACAGAGGCTTCTTTTTGCTCCCTCTTTTGTGCGCAGCCCATTGCATCACTGGAGCAGGATGAGGATAGGGAAACCCTTTGACCCCAGTGTGCACCCTTGGTGCATCTGGGAGAATAAAATCTGCTTCTCCTCTCAAGCAATTATAAGTGATAACTATTTTGTTATTCAAGGACTGTGATTTCAACACTCGAGGGGTTAATGCACCGGGGAGGCAGCTGAGGCTTCCCTGCTGGTGCTGTATCTGTGTGCACAGTTTCCAGGAAGATGAATATCCGTAACCAAGTAGCACAGCAGAGCCCAAAGCCTGTTCAAAAGAATTCTTTTTGATGATCTGGCTTTATTACTTTCAATGAACTGGAGTCTCCAAGGTACCAGTGAATAAGGGATGCTGTAAAGCCGCATCTTGTATACATGTTTCAAGCTGTGTCTGCTGGTGCTGAAAAGGATGAAAGAGAAACTGCTTAGCAATGACCCAAGGGCCCAAACCCAGCTCAAGCTTCCATGGGGCATTTGCTGAGATAAAAAGAAGATCTTAACCATTTGCACTGGGACATGACAACTGGGACGCAGCCTACATCATTTGCTGGCCCCACTGGGAAAACTAATCCATTTCCAGGACAGAGCATGTGGCATGTGTTATGTGTTTCATAAAAGCTGTTTGCCAGATGGAAATGAAAAATATGAAATGTCAGATCAGGAGCAGGTAGATGTGAATTATGGGGCTCTGTGCTATCTGGAAGATCTAGGGGATTTTTTTGTGAGACACTGTAGTGTTCAGAAGCTCTCTAGGGAAATGCGGTGCTTAACTTCACGGGTCTTGTTTTGTCTGTACAGAATGTGTGGATTTGAGTACAAAAACCAGCCTGGACCATGAGCACATGGACCCAGCTGGGGATGTGGTTCAACATAACCCCCCCCCGACATGTAAAGGGAGGTAAAAATGAGTGAAACTTGATTGGAATCAGGAGAAGGAGCACCCAGCCGTGGTTTCTTCTTTGAGCACCATCTTGCCATTTCTGTAACAACAGCAGGGAGAAGTTTTATAGCTGTAGGCTGAAGCTCAGCTTCTAAAGGGACATACTCTGAACTGTGCAGAAACATGGAGTGTTTGGAAGTAAAGGAGGTCAGTTTATCAGTAAAGGAGGTCAGCTAATGCCCACTCTTCCTAAACTCTGGATACACTATTATAACAATATTAGCCCATGCACTGCCTCTCAGTGCTTTTGCTTTGGAATTCAAATAATGTGTGTGTTTTATAAAAGGCTCTCTAGTGTGAGCCTCAGAAATGCATATGCACACTCCAACGGTGTGGGTTTTCTCATTCCTGCCTGGTGCACAAATTACTTACTGTAACATGATAAATGAATGTGGCTGTGTAACCCTCTTTGTAGTTTACAATTTTTGTAGTGCTTTGCCACCATATGTTATAAATTCATGAAGCAGTTGCAGTGTGTAACAAGTTTTCCCGTTTATTTATTTAGTTATTTGCTAATCCTTATATCTGTATATAGATGTATGAATGTGTGTAATGTATATAGATATTTGCCTGGTGGGCTGAAGCTTTGGAGAAAAGATCAGCTGTATCTGGAGAGCACTTGGGGAGCAGAAAACAAGAAGGATAAAAGTATTGCCTTGATATCTGGTGAGAAGTGAGGAGATTGAATAGACAGTCACTTCACAGGGAAGATTCACATTTCATGGCCTGCAACATTTTGGGGCAATTTCTGCTAAAGTCAGCTATATTGTACAGTCAAGAAAATACAGAATATAAAATTGTGTTATGAAAAGCCTGGGGAATCTTCATGTGATCTGCAGCTTGCAGACAGAGAACAGAAGTGGTGAGCCAAGGAATGATGAAAAACAGAGTTTTGAATAAAATTTTGGGATTTCTGATATGCATTGTTATAGGATCCTATAGGAATGGGAGGTGGGGGAAGGAGCTAGAAGTGTCTGATGAGGAGACTGTCTGGATTCCCATGTATGAATGTGAAATCTTTTGCTTCAAGCTGCAGTGCAGTAATCTTCTCTAAAACCCCTGTATAACTCAGTGAACTTCTGTGGGGAGCAATCACAGGAGGAACAAACCCACCTGGTGCTTCAGGGGGAGGTATGCTGGGAAGGTACTTTTGTCAACTGGGCCAACTTCTTGCCAATTATTCTGTTCCTCTTCATGCTGTTGTGTGACTTCCCAGCAGTACTGTTTGCTCAGGCCTATCTGTTTGATTCATCAGTTGTGAATAGGGAATGATATTCATTGAGTACCCAGACAGGTTGATTAAATTTTCCCATGTTTCCTGGTGGGAAATCAAGCTGGTATTTTAGTGGAAATCCCCAGACATTAAGACAACTTGCAGTCAAGGCCAGACAGAAGGGGTACATATGACTGACTGTACATCTATGTCTGTGTAGGGTGCATTGTTGGCACGTGCACAAACTCATGCATAGGTATGTATATGTGTGATCAAATGTATTTACTCTGTGCCTGGCCAGTTTCAGTATCTTTCTCAGTAATTCCACGAGCATTCCCATGTGTCTCTCTCTTTAATAGAGTTGGACAGGATGTGTTTGCACTTTATTTAAGAAACACTGTAAAAACAAAGGGATCTTAACCATTACTAACCATGGTAGCTGCAAATTAAATATTTCAGCTCATGGAAGCTCATTAATCATTAAATATTCTAAATGTCTCTAGGCAGGGACTTAAGGAATAATTGTTAGTTCACCTGAGGGAGACTATTAGGAGGACATATACAGTGTAAGTAAATCAGAATAACATCTTTAATGATGGATCTGGTACTTCTAGTAAAAATAGTTCCTAATTTTTTGGATATTTTATTTTACTTATATATCTTCCCCATTTAGAAAACAGTCTTTAGACCAGACTCATGCCATAACTTCCAAACGTAGGAATGCAGGAGGGAATCAGGGAAACTACACAGGAAAGGGTCAAACAGCATGGGGGATAGAGGTTGTCATAAAATAACAACAATAATTTTCAATATCTTTTCTCTGGCCTCACCAGATGAACCATGGGGCCCTTTTGTCTGGTAGAAATTACAATGTAGCTGATGATTCAGAGAAAAAACACTAGCTTAATTAGTAGGTCCATTAAGCCAATTTTCTAATAGCTCATAGTGAAGAAAAATTCTTTGTTCTCCTATAAGGGTAAATGTTGGTAAGTATTTTCCCATCATGCTGTTTTATTTACCTACTGATGTTACATTTGTGTTTGTATTCTGGAATAAAACTAAACCTGAACTCTGGATCCAATACTACTGAATTTTGGCAGATGGAAGATTTATACACTGTCTTGGAGTACAAACTTGGCTTCCCCATTGTGCTGACAGGCTGAAGAGACCTCTGTAGGTTTAATACAAACCATGCTTCATCAGAACTGTGTGATTCCCAGCCCTTGATATTACATCAGACTTGCCAGGTACTCAGCCGCTCCTGGAAGTCCAACCACTTCATGAAGGTCCTGAGCAAGACTTTGAGGGCTTGCTCCACATTCTGCTTTTGAAATGGATAAATGCAGAATTTCTTACTTGCCTACATAAGAATTTAATTGAAGAGAATGTTCCCAGTAAGCTGCAGGCATACAAGCTGTGGATATTAACTTCATCAGGACGATGCAAGTGTGTACAAACTGCACCCAACATAGAGCAGAACTTTTCAGAGGGGCTGAGGTTTACAAGCTGTTCTGCAGCATAGTGTTAGGAAATAGCAACAGTTGGGAATTTTAAAAAAGAAACATGCAGGACTGCTTTAGCCATTTGGAAAAACAGCCTTGATATTGCACAAATGCTTTGCAAGAGTTTTTGGTAGGCAGCTGGGGAAGATATGGAGGAACTCAAGCTCCTAAAGTTAACATAGCAGCTCACTGCCTTGCACTTAACCCAAAATGAAAGAAAATCACTTGTTTGCTCAGATACTTTTTTCAGAGATGTTATTCACCAGCAGTGATGCAGCACCCAGTCTGCACCAAGGGAAGCTGGTGTTGAGGTTCAGGGTGAGTGTGTGCATGTGAGTGCAGCTGAGTGCTGGAAGAGGGGAGAGAGGAGGAAACTCATTCTTAAAGAAGCTTAGAGAAGAAGGAGATTAAAAAAGAATTTACTCTCTCCATCTTTTCTCTGTGAATCAATTGAGAAAGATTAAACAATTCATTGAATCACTGCCAATCCAATGAAGCATTTACCAGCACAGCCCCAAAGAGATCCTCAGGATAACAGTGGAGATTCCTCAGCTCAGATAGGAATTGAAAGGTTCAGGGCTATGCTGAAAAATGGTCTTGAAGGCAAGATCTGAATTGTGCTTTTGCCCAAGGAGCACTGATGTGCACACCTTGTCCTTCATCACTCCTTAAATGAGTGTTTGCAGAGCTGCAGGATTTCACAACTGTCTTCTGCTTGGGATGTAATCAGATGGGGAGACCTGGGGGGCCACAGTTGTTCTGTGGTTGGTGAGATAATGGCTGTGATGTTGGTCTGTACTGTGGTGTACAGCAGAGACAGATCTGGAACCAGCCCCACTGGTGGTTGTGTTGGGATTCTGTCTTGCTAAGGAATTTAGCAAGACAGAATCTGTTCATGCAGGTATCTCTAGGCTTGTTTACACCCAGGCTTTGTGGGGCCATCTCACCAGACTGCTTGGCTCTGTCTCCATTTATTCACTGAAGGCAAGCAGAACTTTGCCCTCACCCATCTGCTCCAAAGGTATTTACACTGCCTGTCTCTAGACAGACTTTCTTCTGAAGACAGCACATGGCACTGCTCCTTCTCATTGTTCTGTTCCCCATTTTGCTTCAGTCACATACGGATTTCAAGACAAAAAATCTTGGGAGCAAGATTAGAAATAGAAATGGACATTACTTGTGAGCACATTTTAGATCTACAGGCATCAACTGTAATTAATATAGCCTAAGGTCCTCTTTGAGCCATAGAATTTCATTCAGTAATTCCTGAAGAATTCCTCTGATTGCTTTGATGTTATTTGACTTCCCCTTCGGCAAGTCCTGGTCTCCTGTAAGGTTCAATCTCACAATTACCTGCACTCCCACTGTTAAGTACAGAATAGTCCTGACTCCCATGGAGTCTGTTGAAATCAGCTCTGGGCATGATCAAGCCATGAGTTTATTCTGCCTCCTCCCCTCCTCCTTCCCTGCACATCCAGTTTTGTTGCTTGTTACCTTGTCAAGTCCTGCCTTTGAGAAGCCCTGGGTCCTGCATTTGTGAGCCTGTGTTACAATGGCAGATCCTGTACCACTAAATGCCTCATGCCAGGGACACCAAATGCCATTGTCAGATGAGATGAAGCTGACATTGGTAGTACATGCAAATTCAGCCAGAGACCCACATCCCAATCTGCCATGTAAATCCACATGTTGACATCTGCAGGCACATGGCCTTGGTTCAGGATTTTAACAGTGTCAGAGGAGGTGGCTGCCAGGCATTGACTTTTGAATCTGATTTACAAGGAAAATTTGCACCGTGGTGGCATAACCTTTTCACTGTCTTTGCTCTGAGCAGAAAAATGAATTGTTTCAGACAACTCGGGACATGCTTCCAGGACCACAAGTGATAAACTGAGACACGAGTGGCCATCAGCAGAGCCACGGTTTCTGCCCGTGCAGCTGCTCTTAAACCCTCCCCAGCGGCAAGAGGAAATGGTGTTGCTTCAGCTCTCAGGTTTGTGTAGTCAACACAAAGAATCAGGTTGGGCCAGAAAAGTGATGTGGGACTTAGGAAATCCTGCTTTCCCATCAGGCTGCTGATTCCATGTGTGCCTATGGGCGTTTGCACCTCGACAGCTAAACTGCTGCAAAACACAAAAACAGTGGACTTTGATAGGACATAGCCATGGGGAGGTTTGTTGTGCTCTTCTCATCCTCTGCAGACAGACATGGTCAGGGTCTGGCCACATCTACCCCTGGCTCCATGAGTCCATGGAAGGTTTCTCAAGCCTCCTGCCTCCTTCTCTGTGCCAGGGTAGAGGCAGCTCCTACCCTAATAATTATTAGGAAGGCAAACAGCCTCACGCTGTACCAGGTGGCATCAGTGGGCTCAGACCTTCTTCCTGCCCCTGGAGACATCTGTGCTATTTATCTTGTTTTGAATCTCTGTCTTAATATCTGCAGCTTCTTGTTTCAAATGATTAGTGATCTGATGACTGGCATTAACAGTGATTAACAGAAACTCTGCAGAGAAAGAAGCACTGCCTGTGTATATACCCTCTGAACTGGGGCTGTCAGTAAGTAGACTCAAGAGAGATTTATTCTGCATCACTCCCAGCCCTAAAAGAATGATGCTAAACTCTATCCCTGCTTTATGAAGCCTCTTATGGCACCCCACTGCTAGATTCAACAAACCATTTTGCATATATTTACTGTCTTCCTAGCCTATAAAAGCTGGCTTTCCTTTATTAACTATGGTTTACTGCCACTCTCAGCAGAAGCAAATAATGGAAATGAAACTGTACTCATTCTGAAGACCCCAGTACGCTTCCAGATGTTGTTCACATTGGCAGTGTCTTGTCAAACTGTAATTGCATGTATTGTGATTATATAATGATTAACAAACATGAGTCTGACAGATATTATCACTTCCTCCACCCTATATTACCACTGCAATGCTTGAATGCTTCTGAGGCTCCTATTGTTTCTATATCCCTGACTTATCTAAAGCCTCAGTGCCAGTAACTGCTGAGCACCCAACATTGGTCCTCTCCTCCATGCAGGAGCTAAGAATGCCTGAAGGAAAAATTGGGAACACTTCTTAGGAAGTGGTTAGAGTAGAGGAGAAGGAGTGAGCATCAGAGCAGGCTTGTCATGCCAATGCCATGACCATCACCATGGCTGTTCACATTACTCTCTTCACCTGAGGTTGTTGCAGGCTAAGCTGTAATGAAATTCCCTTGAGTTAAAGTGGTCACACTAAAGGTATTTTCAGGCTTTACCTCTCCACAGAACCAAACATTAATTCAGATCATAATAATGTTCTCAACATCATGGGTAACTGACTATAGGAAGAACGTCAGGAAGATGATTTGCTTAATCCTTTGGTGGCCACTTGGTCTCATACATCCTCATATTATTATTTGGTGGTGGTAGGTCAGGGTTGCAAGCATTTGTGACTGACCTTTCCATGGCAGCCAAAATTACTTTGGGTGACTGAGAGTCAGGATGCAATTCTGAAGACTTGCAGGTGGCACCTCTCACCCAGCCTGCCAGAGGAGACCTCATGAAAAATCATGTCTGAAAGGCAGAACAGAGCCAGCCTACCCAGGGTCTCATACAAGCTAAAATGGCCTCACTGAGTTCTTCAATCACAGAGCAGAGTGAGGATTCAGTTCAGTCTCCTGTGATGGATAATATTTACCTCCACCCAATATTGTTGTGACAGCTCATGGGAGGTGGCTTTCAGTGTTCTCATGACCCCAAAGAATTGCCAAGGAGTTTTCTGTTTCCTCAAGCAGCCTTCTCAACTTGATGAAGTTTGCTGGCTGTTCTTTTTCCAAACAGCCTTGAGTGGCACAAATGTGGGTCATGTCTGTCCCTTTGGTTGGAAGTGTGTTTTGCTCTGCTTGAAAGCACAGCACACAGTTGTTGGCAGCACACTGAGTAAATCCAGCTGCACTGTTTAGCAGTTTAATTATAATCTCTGTGCCTATGGTACCTTCCATCCAAGAATCACAGAGCTCTTCGCAAGCGTTAATTCATTTTCAAAGGTAATCTGCTGAAGTAGCTAAGAATCCTGTCCATTTTCTAAATATGTGGAGGGAGAGGGAGAGGGAAGAAGATGTGAAGACTCAGGGGGATAAAAGGTACAGGATTCATCCATTCACATGATCATTTATGACTCCAAATGTAAAGGTGTAATTTTTTAGCTAGGTTTCACACCCCAGTGCAGGTATAGGCTTGGTAGGGATCCCCCACCTCACTATACTCCACCACTGCAATTTTTGGCCAAGGTGAGATCCAGTTGTGTGTGCATTTTCACACATGAAACTGCACTATTGGAAAAATCATGAGCCAACCAACCTGACAGTTATCAAAAGCTGTTAGCAGAGCTGGGACCAGAATCTGTGTATCTCACCTCTTACCAGCCTGTCTTTGCACCTCTCCTTCCTGCTCTGAGTGAAGGCTCCGGAGGGGAGTCCTGCTGTGGTGTTGCGTGACTTGTCTTGGTGCCAGTGGCTCTAATGCATATTTGAAACTAGTTTGGCACCTCAGAGGAGAAAATCAAAGCAGATCTTTGCACTGCATCTACTGTACCATGTGTGTGGTCACTCTGATGATGAGTTCTGACAGCATAATCTTATTAAAGTTCATTCCTGACAAACTGTATAGATATGGGTATAGGGGAAAATCACATAATGTTAGCAGTGACAAGGTAACCTTTATCAGGGTACAGTCTCTATTAATTGCTGGAAAATTCCCACTTTAGAGAGGTTCATTGGATTCACAGTTGGCTCTGCCTCCACTTGCTTTTGTTCTGGTTTAACTTCAACATTATAATTAATTTGCTCTCCTTGCCGTCCCTTGGGGCCATCGCCTCTGTCAGCCCACAAAGCATTTCTCATCAATATTTTAGGAGGAGCTCATAGGCTTGGTAAACCTATCTAGCACTGGATTCCAAAATCTGGGCCTGTTTCCTCTCCTTCTGTGCTCTTGGCCTCAAGAAATAAAATGGGTTTTATGATTTAGTGTCTGATTTCTGTGCTGAGGCAAGAATGATGCAATCACTACCATTTGTTTGTGGTAGCATCGTTTGTACAAACACATCCCTGATGATTCATAGGCAATTGTGGTTGGTAGGTACCAGGATGTATGCACTGAATGGGTTTTTAGTAATGTATTCACTAGAAATTAAGCTGAAACCTAGCAGCTCATTTTCCAGATGCCACTGATGCAACTGTCAGACAGGAACAACTCCCAGTGCCTGCTTGCCTGAGCCAGAATTGAACTGGAGATTTGCAAGTAAAAAGCTTTGGCTTACAGTTTCAATCACCAGTAGAAATTTTTTTGGCATTCAGCTTTACTAAAAGTACTGAAAGTCTACTGTCCCTAAATCAGGTCACCTTAACTTTTCTCACATTGGACACCCATAAGCAGAGCCACTGGAAAACAGCAGCAGGTTGGGGAAACATTTATTTTTTTTTCCAACTATGAAACACTTGAGGATGCCTTGTCTCCTGATTTTATGAATGCAGTGAAGCTGGCTGGTCCTAATGGAGAGCCTGTCCTCTGAAGCAGCTTACAGGCAAGAAGTCTGTGTCCTGAACAGCACAAAGCAGAGCACACTTACAGTCTCAGGGTTAGAGGGGAAAGTACTGAGAGATAAAATGAAAAGACTTCTAGGCCAGCCATCTGCATTTAGAAGCCAGTGCCCAATCTGAGGAGTGTGTCCCATTGAAAATCAGAGACATTCCAGCTGTCCTGATGGTTTGATGAATTCGCTCAAGGTTGCCCAGAGCATACAGAGCAGAGGTAGGAGCCATGTCCAGAACTCAGAACTTCTTGGCCGAAACCTAAACCACTCTTTTCCTGATCCACAACATCCATATCCCCACAAGCTCAAATGAGAGAGCTTGGTAAATGTGTTCAGGCAACATAGCTTCTTTTTTTCCTTTCTTATTTTTTTTTCCTGTCTGCAGAGAAGATAATATTAATTACTCTGTATTCTGGAAAGTGATAAATAAATAAATAGATGAAAATCCAGAGGAAAAAAAAAAATCTGTAAATAGGAAACTGATGATTTATGAGGCACCACCTGAGGAAAATTCTCCTTTTTTATGCTTCACTATTTCAGTGCTGCATTCTCAGGCTGGGAGAATGAATCCTAATATGCAGATGAGTCTGTGATAATGATTTTGTGCTGCCTGGATTACAGAATCATATTTTTGATGCAGATGTATTTAAGACATCTAAGCAGGGCTCTGAGTTCTTTGCATAATTTGATGAGCAATAAGTAAGACACAGGTATGCCATGCAAGCAGCAAAATGTTAAAAGGTTATAGAAGTGTATTACATCCAGTCATGTGAGAGAGCAAATTAACAGCACTGTTCTTCCAAAGAGACATGGGCTGTAGAGGGAAGATCATCAAGTTGATCTTACGGGGAGAGTTTTTAAAAAAAAAAAAAAAGAGAAAAAGAACGCAAAAGACATTTGCTTATTTTATGGGCTTGCCAGCTCTGGCTGGTGGGCTGCAGGGACTCAGCTGTTCTTCCAGCTGAGTTAGACTTTACTTTCAATTTTTTAAAAGATACATATGTATTTTAATAACTTGAGGAAAATGTGTTTATTCATGCAGTGGCATTTCTTGTGCTACTTTCAGGTGTCAGTAAAAGAGTCTTGGCACAAAGTCCAGTCACTTTGGAATATTCTCCCATTAGTTTGCTCTCTCAGTACAATGGGAGGCATGACTCTCCAGCTTACAATTCCCACTGACATTCAATCAGAACATCTGACCTAACATTTTAGTACTGACACCCAAATTACAGGGAATTTTCTGAATAGCTAACAATCCTTCTATTTTTTTTTTATTTTTCTCCCCTTCTCTACCTCTTTCCCTCTCCCCTCCCTGTCCCCTTTTCTCCTTTAATACGATGTGTGGCTGTTCCTTGTCAGGCTGGAGCACGGTCCCATCTCACTAAGTGTCAGTGTGCTGCTATCAGCTTGCAGCAAATTGTGCTTTCCCTGGGCCCTGGCTGATGGGATGAATGGCAGCCCGGAGATAGTCCTGTCCTTCACAAAGCAGAAAGGCCCAGAGTTCCCACAATTGCTTTTCCCTGCAAGCCCATTATGGTAGCAGGTCAAGGGAGTCAGAGAGTTGCAGGGGACAGAGAATTAAAAATAGTGGTCTGGAAAACCTGGCAATGATGGAAGCAAAAGAGTAAGGGCATAACAAAAAATCACCCAGAAAAAAACTCTTCTTCTGTCTCCAAAGCATTTGTGCCACCTGAACCTAACGTTGTTTACAAGGCTGAAGTTTGAGGCTTTAAGCTGAGGATGAAGCAACAGTTTCATGTCCTCCTGCCATCACGGACAGAAAGGTGATGTTCAGTGGCAGCTCTTGCATCCATATGTGCTTGTCACTGAAGAGAAACCCAAACTGTACTAAAAATGGGACCTAGACCTGGATTTCACACAGCCTGCTGTATTAAAGCATACTAAAGGTGGGTGGTAATTGCATTACATGCTGCATTACACAGAGCTGTTGGTGAAACCTATATACCCAAGTTTTCTTTCAGGTGTCTGTCTTGGCTGATGCACTGAGAGAGGAAGGCAAGTGGCATTTTGCATGGGTCTCCTATCGCCTGTCCCACTGAACGTGAAAAAGCCAAGAGTCTGTGCTTCAGGAAGTGCCTGTTTCACCCTCGGTGTTCCTGGGTCGGGATGGGGCAGGGCTGCACATCATTGCCCTGTTTCTTACAGGGAATATGTCAGGACTGTCTATGTCCAGTGGCTGCTCCCAGCTGCTCCTTTGCTGCTCCAGGTATCTCAGCCCAGCCCTGGGCTCTGCACCTGCCCTGGCCTCTGTGGAGGAAATGGGGACACTGCTACAGCAGCAAAGGGCACTGCCCAACAGCATCACTGGCCATTGCTCCAGAGAGTGCCTGGCCTCTGTTAAGCTCTGCCAAGGAGGTTACAAGGCTTTCCTGAAGAGCTCTGAATCAATAAGCACTTTATGCCCTCCTGCCACCTCAAACAGCACCAGCAGCTGTTTCCAAGCCAACAGTAAAGCAAAGGAAGCTCTTGTGCTGGGGCTGGGAGGTGCTGCTAATGATATTCACTTGCTGCAGTTCAGAAGTGCTGGCAGGGAGATCATGGAGCAGTCAGGTGTCCAGGCTTGGAAACACTGGATGTTTATGCAGGGGTGAGTGTCCCCTGCCTGTTCCCAAATTCTTTGCCTGCATGCGCTGGAGGTTTTATGAGGAGAGCCTGAAGATAATAACAAAGTAAGAAAGAAGAGGTGCTTTCCAGAGGCCCCATCCAGCTCCATCTCTGTTGCCATGCGTGGCAGTTGCACTGGGCTCTGAGCAAACAGACGGTTCCTCCTCACTGCCTGGGCTGGCGGCATATGGCTTTCCAAATGTGTTTGGTTTAAAGGTTTGAGCTGGTATCCAGCTTCTAGCTTCCAGCAGGTCCCCATCATGGTGCTTCATCTGCCTGCCAGTGTGATGGGCCAAATGCAGCTCCTGTACTCTGAATATGTGCTCCTGTAGCGCGAGCAGTATTGTGAAGCTGGGTCCAGAGCTGCCCACATCTCCCAGAACTTACATGCTGTCTTGAAAAACATGGTGGGATTTCAGCCCTGATGGATCCCAGATCTGCTTCAGTGGATCAGTTGTGCTGCTCCTCCTGGGAACCAAGTCTTGCCAAGACACAGGCTGTAACTGTCCAGAAAAGGAGGTTATTGCATACCTCTGTTAAAGAGTTTGGCATTTTTTACTGATTTTTGGTAGCACCTCCAGCCTTCCCAATGCAAATGACTGGCAATAAAACAGAGCTGAGAAGATGCTTTTCCAATGGCAGCAATATTTCCTACTTTTCCCTCATTTGACTGATTTTGTCCTATTAGGCTACGGCATCTTTGGAGCACAGATGTCTCTGCATCCACCCTATAGCCTAGCATTAATTCTTTCAATTCCTTTCTTATCCCAAGCAGTCATCTTCCACTCTCGAGCATTAAGGTAGCCTTTGCAATGCTACCTTAGCAAATGTTTCTGCAGCAAATTTCTATCTGCTAAAGAGCTCTTCTCTCCAGGGCAGGAAGGTAGACTAATGGCCAGGAGTTGAAGCCAGATAAATTCAAAGGAGACATAAGGAAATAAGGTTCGCATTTTAAGCAGGGAAGTTGATTAGGCACTAGTCCAAAGAAAGCGGTAGATTCCTTATATCCACCTGGCCTTAAAGTGAGCCTGGAAACCTTTCTGGAAGATCTGCTTCAGCAGACACAGGTTGTTGCACTCACACAGGGACATTGGGTAAAACATAATGGCCTGAAATAAACAGGAGGTCATCAGAGCTGTGCTAATGGCCTTTTCTGGCCCTGAGCTCTATGACTCAGTGAATAGCAAATATATAAAAATACACTCTCTAAAGCAAGCTACTTAAATACGTGCCTGACTTGAAGTGTGGAAGTATTCCAGCTCTCTTCTGGGGGACTTGCCTACTAAATCAAGACTCATGTCCTGCAGGCTTGATCTGATACACCTTGAAGTCAGCAGGGATCTTATCCCTGACCACTTCAGGCTGCAGATCAGGCTGTCAGAAGGACACGAATAGGTTAGTACAACTCCTGGAAATGTGTTTCATGCTGAAAGTACTTTGCACTTGTACGCACTCTGTCTGATGAAGGATCTCAAAGCATTTTGCAAACATTAATTCGCTACTTAATTAAACTTAAAACACGGAGCAGATGAGCTTTGTGTCTTTCTTCAAGCACCATTTATCAAAGGAACAGGTTGCTCTTGTCATGCTGATAACAGTGAGCAACTTTCCCGCTTGGCATTGTGTTTCTAAACCCAGTTTAAGTTGTTTTCCTTCAATATGAATAATTTTTGAACCATTTTTGAAAGAAAAATGCAATCCAAGCACACTTACTTATTTTGTTGGTGATGCTGGAAATTAGAGTACAAATGCTTTATCTGCATTACAAATACTATTACAAAGTGCTGTGGTTCTTTAATCTATCTTCTAGATTTTTTTTTTTATTATTATTCATGCTTGAAGTGCTTCATCTTAATGCTTACAGTAGTTACCATAGGTACACACAGAAGCACCAACCCCACTAGAGGGTTTTCTGTGTTTTGTTTTCTCTTTCCTGATGCTCTTATTATTTGGATGGCATTAAAGTATAAACAACCCAACAGATGTGCCCACAACCTGGTAGCTCTCTTGGTGGAAGAAAATATTTGATTGCAGGAAGAGGGGTTTTGTGTGTGTGTTAATATTGGAATTATGTCCTGAGTGCTACTTGACGGTGGTGTTATCAGAAAGTAGATTGGAAAATGTTGCCTAAAAATCACATGGGAGACAGTACATAGCTGCAGGGAAAGACCTGATGGTGCTGGATTTATATTTGGGTTGGCTTGACTAATGTTCCAGCCCCTATTCTGAAGCACATTTATGCCTGTCTCCCTCTGGCTGTTAAAAGCTGAGGGATGATGGATCTGAGGCTGCAGCATGAGGGGAATTATTGAAGCTTCAGTTCCTTCAAAATGCACCATCTGTTTAGCAGCCAGGGCAACTCTAAGACAGGAGACCTCTCATAACTAAAACTGAACTAAACCTTTATATTTTGTCCTTCCTACACACAGAGGGAAACCTGACAGATGTGGTACGTTTTTATCTAAGGACAGTGATTGTCTGTGAAGAATAAAATCCTGTGTGGATGTCCCATCTCTTCTGCTCATTACTTGCAAAAACTAAGTGTAGGCTCAACCTGAGACCTGGTGCTCTCAGGGACAGAGCTGCTGGAGGAGTGACCACATCACCCAGGACAAATCAGAGTGGTTTTCCTGTATTTCTGCTTTTTGGAGACAAAATGTCACCTGCTGTAAAGCAGTGGTTTCATTCAAGCAGCAGCAATTACTGCACTTTGCAGCAGGTGAGGGTCCACAGCAACCACTTTTACTCTTTGATTGCTCAGAAGGAGCTCAATTTTTTCCTGGATCATTTAGTAGTTGGGTGAATCATGATTTACAAATATTCCTATCAAAATTCCCCAGTCCAGCTTCTTTTATCTGATTTCCCTCTCCTCCTCTTTTTAAAGCAAAATCTCATCAATCAAGCTATTACAAGGAAATGTTAGTATTTTAAGTGTATTTGCTATGTATGGACAGAGTCAGCACACACATCCAAGCCCATAAAAATTTGATAATCCACATTTCAAAAAAGAGATATCAAAAAGCATAATTTAATATGTTCTCATTGAAAAAATAATGAACTGTACATTCCTTAGTGCTGTATATTCAACACTCCTGGTTTCTGGAGCTATTTATGTTAGCACAACCTGAAGGGTTAGAAGATGGTGATGTGGGTGGGCTGGTGTTTTGTTGCATTTTGATTTCCACTGAAGGCCAAGTCTTCTGATTCCTGGGAACCTGATGCACCGATCTCCAGGACCATCACTGAACTACAGTTTGAATCATGGAAATGGTTCATCATAATCTCTCTCAAGATGGAGAATGATTGAATTGGGCTATTGTATTGGAAAATACATGGCAGAGCCCCTGGGATTTCTTGAGTGGTTGTGCTTATACGTGGTTGCTGGAGCCTACAAGCCTGGCAGCTTAATTCTCCATGTTTTCACACCTGTGGAAGGAGGAGTAGAGTTGTGGTAGTTTGGTGAACGCCCCATAAATTTCAGATGGGTTTGTGGACAGACATCCTGTAGAGGCAGAATTGCAAGTGCTTGTGTGGGACAGCCTGCAGCAGGGCTTTGCCTTTGGTGTGTGTTTTGGGACAGATAAGAGCAAAGAGATATGAAATTATTTCATAAGCTGTGTTCTAGGCTGATCTGCTCCATCACTGAGATGTTGAGCTGTGGAAACTGAGTGTTTAACCTGCAAGTGTTTGTGACTCTCCCATCTTGACTCTGTTCATGGATGAACACAGGAAGGTAGTAGCACGTTCACGTTAGAGTTTGGTGGACAATCACTTCCTAGCAGAAGGGCATGTACCTCTGAGGAAATGTGCTGAAATTTATGCAAATATATGCAAATGTACACAAATTTGCAATCTACTTTTCCCCCACCTTCTTTTGCAGAGGATATTAGCAGGTATGCAAAGATCTAAAATTATCCAATTGAGAGGAATGCTGTAAAAGAGTCAGGAGGGGCAGGTACCCCAAAGTTTGGAGATTCAGTAGATACGGATGTTTACTGACCTCTCTCCTCCCATCCATCCCTAATAAAGTGATTAATCATCTCTCCCTCCTACTGCAGGAAAATCTAAAATCATAAACACCTCATTGTGCTGGGGGCAGTGAATTCACATGAAAACTGTTGGTCCTTTGCTGAATTGGAAGGAGTTGCCAAACTGAAAGACAGAGTTCCTTTCACTTGGTCTTTTTTCCCCCGCAATTTGGAAATTCAGTGACAGAAGGATGATGTTCAAGCTAGCTACTATCTGGATTGCTGAAACACAGACATCCAGAATTTGACATTTTGAACAAAAATAATGCTTGATCCAGACAAGTATGTGATTGCAGTGTTGGCCTCTTTCTTGTTCCTGCTGTAAGAGATGCTTTCCCCCTCTTCTCTCAACAGCAAACCAGAATGTTCTGCTCCCGCATAATTACTCAGTGGTGGATTGGTGATTCCATATATGTGTTGGGTATTAAATGTCTTAATTTCTTCATGCCATGTAAAAAATTAAAAGCTCTAATAGTTCATATATGCAGTTATCAATGAAAAGGAATATTTGCTGAGGTAGGGCTTGGGTGTGAGCTCTATTTAAACCTTGAATGCATCCAGGTCTAGCTATTGGTGAGCCTGGGAACACTTTGTATTTATGGTCCTGCATCCCCATCATGCTGCTTTCATAGCGTGTGCCTGAACAGCTCTGAGAGTCTGGATCTGGATTAAAGATGAGGGATTCTCTGATGCACTTGGCTTTTGCTTAGGTGATTCCCCAGCTTTTGCCCAAACTGTTCAACTCTCCAGTTTTCTGAGCACAACAAGGGCAAAGACGTTCTTAGAGTAACAGGATCATTCAGCTTGAGAAAAGACCTCTAAAATCACCACGTCCAACTGTTACCCCCGCCCAGCCAGAGCCATGGGATGGATGATCCCGGGATCGCATCGCCGCTGGGCTCCGCAGTGCCAGGCAAACACATGGGCGGGACAGCAGCGGGTTAAAAGGAATCAGCAGCACGGGGACAGAAAACCTCCGATTCCACACCAAGCCTCAGATCTGGCCGAAGCTCCGGGACGCTCAGCGATCCATTTGCCATTTTCAGTCAAGCGGGGGCTCCTCTTCCTCCTGCCGGCTCGAAGCACCGGCCCCGTGCAGGTGCGGGAGGACAGGAGCGGCCGGGCGGGGGCTGGAGCCGTCCGGGTCCGGGGACAGCGACCACGGGGTGTCACTCGCAGCCCGCGAGTGGAGAGAGCATCCTCGGGCACGGCGGGGAGAGGCGGCAGAAGGCTCCGAGTCACGCTCGAACAAGGACGGAGAATCGCCATCCTTTTGCACATCTCTTTTCCCAGCCGCGATGCGGCCGGAGTTTCCGATCTGCCCGTTCCTTCTCTTCCCAGAGAAAGTCTGCCCGGGAATGAATTATCATGGTCCAGTGCAGACGCGAGCAGGTCTAGAGAGGGATATATGGGAGTATGAAGGAGAGTGGGACAAAATAAATAGAGATCTGCAGTAACCTGCCCTATTAATGTTTGCCTACTTCGAACTGTCTTCAGGGTTTTTTCTAAATTTCTTTTAATGGGTTTTCTTTTTCTTAGACTCACAAGATATTTCTCTTTTGGACCAGCTTCTTGGAACATTTGGTTTTAAGAACAATTCTTATTAAGATCTATGTAGCAGTCTATCTGTCACAGACATTTTCTGCATATACAATCGCACTGACAAGTGTCTAAGATTTTCCAGGCTGGCTAGGAAGCCTTCCATTTGGAGTTGGCAGCTTGGGGCAAGTGAGCCAGGTGGCCTCAGGAAAGCTGATTCAGCACGTGGCTTCTGCCACTGCCTGCAGGACTTGGCCGGCAGCAGGATTTGTGTCCTGCTGAGGCAACAACAATTTCCAACGAGCTTTGCTTCTTGACCTGGGAAAAGGGATTGGACAAGGAATGGAGGCACTCAGCTTTCCTCTCTTGATGCTTTTTCTGCATGAATCGCATCTTGTCTGCCTCAGGCATAATCCCTCCTGCTGGGTCTGTAATTTGCCCATTTGTGTCAATTTACAGGTTAAAAAGAAGGGTCCCAGTCCTGTTGCTGATGGGTCTCCAGACAGCTTGGGTGGAACTTTCCACCTGGATATTCACGGTGTTTGGGGATGTGGGTAAAGGACATTTTCTTCTTGGTATGCAGATCACCAGCACTCATTGTAAGAGTGCTTGGCCTAGTTACCTCTTGCTCCCTCTTTTCTCCTGTGAGTTCTCTAAGTATAAAGAGCCTTCTTTTTGTCTGGAAAGACTCAGCATGAGCCACTGAAAAGAAGAAAGGGAGGTGGAGAGGATTCCTCTCCCTCCCCCTCTAATATCTTAGCTGACTCATCAGCAAATTTGCAGTGAATTTCTTCTCCTGGTCATATGCAAATCCCTGTTGGGGAAAAATACCCATAGATTTGAAGAAAAGGAATTATCTGCTTTTTAAAAGTAATAGCTGCCCAGCAATACAAAGATATTCAAAGATACAACCTTGAATTAATCTTTTTGTAGGTTCCTCTTCACAACCCTTCTTGAATGCACAAACAAGAAGCTTAGTCTGCGCAAAACACTGAGGAAGTGGCACAAATAATTCCTTTGTACACTGCACACCCCACAGCTGTAACACTGTGATCTGTTGGCTACTTTGACATCTCAGGAATGGAGCAGAGGAAACCAACAGATGCACTGACTTTGCATGAGTCTGTTCTGTGCCATGCCTCCTTCAGCTACTCTGGATGATTTGCCATTAGAGATAGAGGTGCCGTTTAGTTTTGTTTGCTTGGAGAGAGTCCCACGTGTGCATCCAGCACTGAGCTATCTTCAACCTTGGGAGCAAGGACTCCTGTCCTCAGTGATACTGTGCCCCTTCCCCGTGCATCTCCAGGTACTCCTGACCCACCAGAGTGGGGGATCAGATCTGTTTGGAGCATGTGGAGTCATTCCACCTCACTAAGTTAGCCTGGAAATGAGACTTGGCAGTGGCTGTTATCTATTACCACTCGACAGAGGGTTGGCTTCCTGTCAGATTTGTCTCCGGAGTCTTCTTCCACAGGCATGCGAGTCCCTATTGCTAAATTCCCCATCCCAAATGACATCAACTGTGCCTTCCCCACGGGAGCTGAATTAGCCCTAGAGACTCACTCATGCGTCAAAAGCTGGAGCCAAGTCATGCTAGGAAAACAGCAGGATGAGGAAATTGTGCTTTCTAAATCCCACTTGTTTTATGGATAGGTCAAGACCTCCAATCACCAGGGTCATCAATCCAATTAGAGAGCATACTTAAGGAAACCCTGTGAATGCTCATTATCAGCAAGTGCTGCAATGTGTGCCACAGGAGAAGGGCAACAACACAGACAGACACAGAGGCAGCCCAGTGATGCTGACCTGCTCAAAGGACTTTCCATGGGCATGATTTTTGTGGCTGCCCCTGCAGCTTCCCAGCCATTGTCAGTAAATCAGAGGAAGGCGAAATTTGTGAGTTTAATTGTGCCTGCAGTTAATGCAGAGAAAATGGGAGCTGTGGGCTGCTGCAAGGCTTTTTGGTGAGATTCACTTCAGTGAACTTCTGCTGGTCACTGAAACTCCAGACATTCTTCTGAAATGTCTGAGTCTCTCACTTCTCCACTGGCCTGAGATCGATTTTCTGCTCTCTTGAAGCTGGTTTTTCCTTCAGCACAGATGACTTTGTGGACATCCTGCTGATCTCCATCCTAGACTGAGGGGCTCCAACTTCCCATTGACAGACACCATCAATCTAGAAGTGTCCACTGAGTCATTCAGACTTCCAGCCTAACCATCCTGGCTGTCCTGAAGCGTGGTTTGCCTCAGCTGCATAGCAGCTTCCCAAGTGGGCACCTCCTTTTGAAAGACTTCATCTCCTCTTGATATTTCTGAACATGATGCTTTGCCCTGCTAAGCAAACAGCTAAAAACCAAAATGGAAACAAGGGAAAATATGACACCCTCTGTTAATAAATGCAAAGCGAAGGAAAACAATTTTGCCAACTAGGCAACTCAAATTAGACTTCTCTCTCAGAGGAATATGGTCGATTTGTAGCTCTTATTACAGTGTAATGCTATTTCCCTAAAAGTTTGTGTGTGCATTTTAATGAATTCATAAAACCCGGACTGTAAAAGCCCCATGGGGGAAACCTGGCAGCTCTTTAATTCAGCATTAAAGCTCAACTGATGTCAATTGAATTGATTTCTGCGCATAGAAATTGCATTCGTTGAATGAAAACTTTAGCCCTTGCCATTCCCCCTTTTAGAGCTCCCTGTAACACAATTGGCTCCTTGAGTCAGGTTCAATTACATGTTGGAAGTTTATAATCTGGTGGGCTGAATGGAGGCTGTGAAATCAAGAGAGAAAACCCAGCTAACCTGATTAAACCTTATACCATGGCCATCTTGGGGCAGTGAATCCTTGCTGGAGCACAGGGGACCAGCTCTTCTAAGAGTAAGCAAGGATTGCAGCTCAGGACTTTATTCTGGTAACAACCATGGCGACCTCAGTGTCTCTAACAGGAGCTCTGGCCTAATTTTAAATTTCTCCTCTTTTAGCCTCATGAGAGACTTGAATCAAAACAAGAATTGTGAAGGGAAGGGAAAGATTCAGTGGCTTTGCTGGGTTTGGATTCTATTCTCATTCCAGACACATCTGTGTTAGAGTATGACCCTATTTGCAGTTGTGTTTCATATGAGTTTTGCATCCCTTGATTTTTGCTATTAGCCTGGGGAAACTCCAGTAATTCCCCAATTTTTGACCTAAACAGTGTCAAAGCCAGGAAAGTTTTACTTATTGGAAAGTTTTAGTTGTTTCCACAAACTCCAGTCTGCAGGAAGAGTTGCTGACTCCTGCAGGTATTTCAGCAGATGCAATCTGCAAAAGATCCCATATTTTGGATTTTATTTCTAGAATTGCTCCCAGTTCTCCTATGAACATAGTACAAATCTGATGAAAGCAGCCTTAGTTTGCACTGTTCTGTTGAGGGTCAGATTAATGTTAGCTGTTCTCTTTGCTTTTCTAGTGTTTTGAGTATTTCTAATGCTTTTTCACTGCTCCCAGAGCCAAAAGCATATGAAAAGAAATGCGAATCTTCCCACTACTGAAATCAAATCAAATGGGCTTTTTCTGTGTTTCAGCCTTCAGTAGAGGATAGACTTGTTTAAACCATTTGCTTATCCAGAGCCAGCATCACTGTAATTTCTATGGCACAGAGCCACCTTCTAAAATCCCTTTCGGTTTGTTTGGGTCATATGCAAGGAATTATTCCCTAGTAACAACAGTGAGTGTTGGTATGGTGTATTCCAGCCAACAGCCACAAGGTTTACTGCAGCCACAGATCCTCCCACACCCATCTGAGACAAGTGTTATAATCCTGTTTTACGGATGGAGAGACTGAGCAATAGAGATGTTCAGCAACTTGGGACAATCTGGCTGACTTTCTGACTGCCAGCCCTGAGCTTTGGTCTCCACCTCAGCTCCTCCCTGGGGTGTGTGAGACATGCCTGAGCCCCAGAGTCCAAACTTTTGGATGGAACAGCTTTCCTTATTCTGGCATCTCAACTTGCAGTTTAAACCAGTATCCCTACTGTCAGCCCTTTATCCAGCCCAGGTAGTCACAGGGCAAGCTCAAAGCACCCAGCACAGTGGGAGTCTCCATTTGTCCTGGGCATGGATGGGATCTTTTTCCATCATTCACAAGCTGGTCTCCTGTTTGCATTCCACAAGGTTTTTTCTAATCCTTCTTTGGAAAAAAAATACCCCAAGGCTGTCTTGTTTAGCAATGCCATAAGAACTGAGCTAATTGCAGAGAAACGTGCAATTTTATTAGAGCATTTCAGTGTACACTGTGTCTTTCACAGTGGGACAGAGACTTTCAAACACATGGGAAGTGCCCAAGAAATGGTCACAGATGATTATTAGCATAAATGATACAGAACCAAAAAACCCCAGACTCTAGGAATTTGAAAAGCAACCAGTAATTTTGAGCACAGCATCACACATGGGCATAATATCCCAGAGTCCTGAGCAGCCTCTCTGGAAACACAACAGACTAATACAGCAGAAAACTTTCCTTGAAGTTTCATTTATGCTTTCTTTCTCTTATTTTTAGCTTCCTCAGTCTAGTGTCATGTCCTACAAACTCACCAAGTAGCACTTAGCAGGACTAGCCCTGCCAATTGTTGACTTTTTCTGTGCATGCTTTCTTACACCATGAAAACTGTAGAGCCCCAGAGATCTCTGAAGGCTTGTAAAAGTAAGCAGAGTATTGGGGGTGATGGTTATCCAGGCACACAGAGGGTTCATTTCTCTGTTGCCATAAGTTTAAGTGGGAGCACACATTGAAAACCGAAGTCCCTGAATCCATCTGACCTTCTTTTCCCAAAAGACACAGCTGCCCTTATAGAAGCAGCAAAGTAGAAAAAAAAAATAATCCCCATTTTCCTGACCAAATGCTGGGGAGAAATCATCCTCAGCATAGCCCATGTGCTTATCATTTTACAGCCACAACATACTTTGCTTTGTTGGCTTTGCCAAGAAGCATGGCTGAGATGCAAATTGTGGGAAAGAAAGGAACGGCAGAAGGACTTTTTTCCCTTCTCCCTTCATTCAAATTTTTTTTGCTGTATCATCAACTTCAGGCATCCAGCAAAAATAGCCGTGAAATATGGAAATGTCTTGTTCATAGCACAGCGATTTTTAAAGGCTTCTGCTGTGCAAATGCAGCTGAGATAGGCTTCTATAGTCTCTTGTCATCTCCCACTGTAACAGCGCTTCCTCGCTATTTCACTGAATAAGCAGATACAACGGGAAACTATTCACCAAACTAAAGCAACATCAAAAGCCCATTAAAGTTCTGATTTAAACTCTCCAAAAAGCATGGAAATTCTCTGCAAAATAACAGGCACCCAGAATGTGTTTGCAGCTAGCCATCACCCTTAACATTATCCAACTGTGCCTGCGTATTGGATGGCCAGCACTTGGCTGCAAGTTTTTTCAGTGCTAGGGGGTTTAAACCATACTCTTCGTAGCCTTTTTTGTGCTGCTCCTTCTCAAACGTTGCCCTGTTCTCCCTTTCTTTTCCTGTCTGTTTGGCAGTACATGGACAGAGCAGGAGGCTCAGACCACTCTCTTTCAGGATCACAGATCTCCTGAGCTGGCAGTGCCAGAAGGGGCTCTGGGCAGGCAGCACCAGCTCCCCTCTCTGTATTGCTCTGCCCTGTGCAGACCAAGGGTGAGACCCTTCTTTGCAATCCACTCACTTCTTGCTGTCAGCTTAGTGCTAGTTCTAGTGGGTGCTGTGAACAGGCCCTCACTAAATAATCTCTCCCCCTCATCCTAACCCCATCTTTACTGAGACTTTTATTTGTCACTTCAAAAATACCTTTTGCCCCTTCAAACTGAAGGAGGGACTACAGACAACACATGCATCTGCAGGCAAATTAATACCAGGGAAGTAAGGTGTGGCTATAAATTAATTAAACCTCATTAAGCCCCAAGTAGATGGGGCCATTCACAATTCAAGTGGCAATATCAGGTGATGGTAAAACAGCTGAAGACACTTTTAATGTTTAATGAGGAAGGCCAAATAGATAGTTATTGCAGCATTGTAATTTTCCTGGAGGAACTTTCTCTGCTGGTAGAGTACTGTAGCAGGCTCTCTACATCCTCCCAGCTTTGATGCTGCTCTGCCCCTGGAACCAGAATGCTTGGAAACTCTCAGCCAGTTTGGTGACCTAAAGTGGCACAAAAGTGTTTCTTTTGATTTTTGTTTCTTGTGACTTGGTTTTTGTTTTTGTTTTTTTTTTTAACCACTGCACAAGGACAGGCTCGTGAACTTGGAAAAGGCAGGACTGTGACAGGGTTTGCTGCCAAGAAACAGTGCCCTGTTCTCCCCATATGCTCATCTGGGCAGGGAGCAGGGCAGTTTTAGATCAGCCTCTACTTGAAGAGCTGTTCCTGGGGTCCTAACAGAGCCTGATGGGCCTCTGGGCACTTTGCAGATTCTATCAAAGCACTTAACCAACTCGAACTAAAAATCAAGAAACTGTATTACCAAAGCTAACGTGTTATTGATCATTGTAGACTACCAAATGCAACTGTCAAATCAAAGTCAAATCAGAAAGTGATTCTCAGTATGAGACTGGAGCTGTATTAGGCAAATTATCAACTATGCAGCAGAAATAACCTGTCCTTATAAACCCCTGAAAGGATCTGAGAAGCTGCTTCTATGTGCAGTTTATAAATGGAGACTTTATTCCTGGATGTGTCCACTGATATTCCCCTGTCCCTTGCTAGGTCTGAAAATACGTGGGTTTTAAATCCAGGAAATTTTGAATCTGAACCAAGGACACATAACAAAGACCAAATAAGCTTTATTTCCATCAGCTATCCCAAAGCAGAAAGAAAGCTATATTTTTGATTCCAGCAGGAATGCAAGAAAAGCTTGCATGATTTCAGGATCTCCCACTTGGAACAAGAAATAAGAAGCCTGGGAGGTAGTTAGCTGTGTCTCCATTCCTCTTGTGCATCCTCTGTACTACAGTTTGACATCTCCAAATATCCTTGCTGTCTGCAGAGACAGCAGGCTATTTTGTGCTTCATTCACTGTAGGTTGTCAAAAAGGAGAAATCCTTGCCCTGCAGGCTCTGTCCTGGAGGATTTTACTTTGCAAATCCAGTATCTGTCTCCTCTCTGCAGATCTCCTGCAGGGTTCAGCGCCTCTCTCCTCTTCCTCTGCCTATCGCTGTTCACCTGCTGGCAGGGGATTTCTGGCTGCCTGTATCCCCATCTCACAAGGACAGAAGAGCCTCCTGTACTCAGCTCTTTTAATGGGCCTGTATCTGTCATCACTCATCCCTGCAGAAAATGCTTGGGAAGGGCATTAGTGTTTCCACAGCCTCTGTTGTACTGACCTGCCTCTGCAAAGCCTAGGAAAGATGGGATGGGAAAGAGAAGGAAAAACTGCCCTGAGGACATCCTTCCCTCTGCCAGTGTTTGTTCTGTGAGAAATCCTGTGCTGCATGAGGAGTGCACTGGTACTGTAAACCCTTATAAACACCTGATAAAAGAATCAACCTGTCACATAAATGAAAGTCTCCATATGCTAGATATGGAAATGCAATCTGAAATCCTTTTAAAGAGGAGCTGATAAATAATGGGAATTCAGCGTGTCAGCAGAGATAGGGCTCGGATCACCTTGCTCCCTTTCATCTTATCACCAGGAGAGTCACAGTAAGGAAGGTCACAGGGCATGGAGACCTGCTGTCTCTGGGGTGAGAGGGCAGTGGTGACACAGGCATCCTGTCCTGCTGGCTGCCTCTGTGTGGCCATTGGAAAACACCACAGTGCAAACACAGGATGCATTTTATCTGTCTGAAATCAGCTTGCAAGTGCCCAATGACCTTTACAGTACCGGCAGACCCTTGTTACACACCTGTAGCCACAACACTTGTGTGCAATGTTTGATACAGCATTACTGGGGTGCTTGAACACACAGAGGAAGGCTGGGACAGGAGAGCTGGAGTGCACCTTTTCCACCTCACGCCACATCTCTCAGGAAACATTTTGGATCCCTTGCAATCGAGGATAAAGTGGAATGCTTGCTATTAAGGCGTTTGCCAGCTGGCATCACAAAAGCTGAGGCTAATTTGCAGCTTGGCCCTTGTCTACCTCCCCTGAGCTCTGCTGGGTCAGTGGTGAAGGTCCCTGTGTCCTGCCTGAGGGAGGTCCCATCCCGGGGACACAGCCACAGCCCGGCTTTGGTCCTGCCTGGTGAACGGCCAGGGCAGCTGAACATGAGCACAGAAGGGGGGCCAGATTAAAACTATGCTTGGGATATGAACGAGTAAGAATTGGGGTGTTTTATCTTGGGTAGAAAGCAAAGGACTTGAGAACAAATTTTCATTGTGAGAAGCATGACTCTTAGTAGTTGATTTCTTTTAGAGTTTATTATATGTACAATGTGCAAGGGACATTATGGACAAATGTTTCAGCAAAATTTAGTTTTGCTTTTAGTATCTGTTGTGTTTGGACCTCTCAGGAGTCATGTCCTTTCTCCCTTGGCTGATGTGCCTCATGAGTTCAGCCAGCTCCCCTTCTTCTTCTCTTTCATTTTTGTATGTGTCATTTTGAAACTCACTTTCCCCTCTCTCTTCCTGCCTTTCTCCTTACTGTGGTCCCTCTGCCTTCCCAGGGACCTTCTGGTATCAGCACCACATTGCCCAAGCAAGTAATGGCATCAGCCTGCAGGGCTGAAGGAGAGCTTGTGCTGTTCATCTCTGCTAACCCTGCTAATGCAGGGTCAGCTTTACCTATGCTTTTCCTACAAACATCTGATAGAATTTAAAATTTTCCCACAACAGAGACTCAGCAGGAATTGAAGGTCACCTGCTGCACTGTTTAAACACCTGCAGGTTTATGGAAATGGTGTCCAGTGGGCACAACTACAAATGACTGGACATCTTCAGACCATGTCTTTCATCTTCCTCCCCCAGGCCTTGCATGTTTCTGATTTGAGACTTTTGCCTTAGCAGAAGAGTTCCTCAGGACAGCAGCCCCATGTGACATTGGGAGCAGACTTCAGGCCCTCGTGTTCTAAGGAGGACAAAAATCCCATTTCTTGGTGGATTTTGAAATTGTGCCAGATAGAGCAAATCCAGGAGATGCCAGAGTTCTCTGCAGTGGAAATTAAAAAAGTAATACCCTTTCAGGTAGTTCAAAGAAGTTCCCTTTTAACAAACAGAGACGTCATGCCTCAATTTTCCTTGATTTTGTGTCATATTTATAGCACATAATATAATGAAAAAAATAAATGGAAAGTAATTTCAAAATGAAATCCAAAAATGTTTCATTTTCAAAATGCTGAAATAGGGCATTTCATCCATTTCAAAACTATGCTTTAAATCTCTTTTTTTTTTCCCAAGCTAAGAAATGCATTGAAAACAATCCTCATCTGCAGAACTTTTCAGTTTCAACAAATTGACATTTTTCACTAGAATTTTCTCTAAAAAGATCCAAGGATCTTAAACATTAATTTGTTGTTAGGCCTCAGAGCACTTCTGAGAGGTAGTTAAGTGTTATGATCCTCATTTTGCAGAAAGAGAATCTGACTCATAAAGAAACGTAAAATGCAATTGAGTTCCCACTTACTTCAGTGGAAGAATTGATGTGCCCAAGGTCAGAGAGAAAGTCAATAGTAGAGCTAGAGGAAAAAACCTGGAGTTTTAAAACCAGTGCCTTTTGTGCACCCACCAGACAGCCCTCCCTTGCAGAGTGATCAAAGTCAGCAATGCCTGCTCTACTAAAACCTGTCCTTGAGCTGGAAGGCAAAGTGTAAACCACCCCAAACTAAGAAAGAACCTCCCATCTCAGAGATATTTAGAGCCATGATTCATCTGCTGTGGGCTGGATCCCATTTGGGGTCCAGCTTCCACAGGAGGTGGACTGAGCCTTTGGAACTCTTGTGGTTTAACTTGTGGTTACTGGTTTCTGCACCAGACCAGTTTCTCTGCCCTACTCATACTTCAGGAAGAAAGAAAAGAACAAAGGTGTCACATTTTATTGCAAATTGAATAACTCCTTTCTGAACTAACTTTAAAATTTATAGAGCTAAAGTATAAGAATGTACCTGGAATTGGAAACCAATATATTGGTGTGCACAGCTGCTGCACACAAGCTTTTAAATTATCATCAGTCCCTACATGCTACTGTGCCTTACAGACACAGCTGTTAAATCTCTTCCCACCCTGGACTGATGTACCTTGTGTGTGGTGACACAAATCCACCTTCCTGTGCCTCCACCTCCTCCTCCACAGAGACCCCACCCCACAAACTCCCTAGTGCTGGTTCCACTGTGCTCACTGCTTTCCCTGCCAAAGGAGGGAGATGGGCTTGCAGATACCAGGCAGTGCTGGGTAGGGCTTCAAGAGCGAGACACAGGGAGGAAGGGATTTTGTTTGCCCTGCCTGTATGTGATTTTGTGTTTCCCTGACATCATCTCCTCTCCATGCAGAGCTGTGCAGCCAGGGTTCAGGTGGCAGCTCAGCCCTGCTGCACATACCTGCTCCTGCTCTGAAACTGCTCACGGGTTGCTGCAGTGAAGACACGTTCTGTGCTCTCCCTCCCCCCATCCACATCATTTGGATTCACATAATCAAGCGTCTTGCAGCTGAAATTGCTCACAGAAAAATAATTTTAAATTGGTTCATTAATGCTCATTTGTGCAGAATTCTTAAATATGATAAGAACATGAGAGCGACAGAGAAAGGATCTGAGTGAGAGTAGGAGGATGTT